>NC_142799.1:69678591-69978591 GCF_049724085.1 Artemia sp. Qi Xiang Cuo | reverse complement strand
GTCAAAAAGGGCTAGTTCGATTGAAAACTTAAAAAGTTGATACTCTTTATCAAGGTCGAATGTTATTTGAGGGCAACTAACCCCCCTCTCATGTCAGTTTTCTTTCATCAAAAATTAAATCAAAATTTTTTGATTGCAATTTTGTTCAATGCCGTTAAAAGTCTCGGAAATTAGGTCTTAAAGGATGACAACCCCTCCCCCCCCCCCACAGCCTTCAGGGCAAGGGTTGTAAGTTATGCCCTGGGGGGCATACAATGTTTTTATTGAAAGCGTTGTGCCTTTTTTAATAGCTGAATGTGATTGGAGAGTGACTAACGCCCCTCTCACGCCCACCATTTCCCCAAACACATGCAATCAAAATTTTATCCATTTTGTTCAACGTAGTTGAAAGTTCTGAAAGTTAGGTCTTTTAGGATGATAACCCCCTCAGAGCCCTCAGGGCAAGGGTTGTAAGTTATACCCTGGGGGCATATAAGGTTTATATAGAAGGTTTAGTTGTAGAAATATCAAAAACGGCTCATTTGATTGGAAATTGAAATTGCCCTTTTTAATAGTCGAAAGTGAGTGGAAAGTAATTAACCCCCCTCTCATGCCCACCCTATCCCCAAAAACATTCAATCAAAGTTTAGAGATAGCCATTTTGTTCAACATAGTTGAAATTTCTGAAAATTATGTATTTAAGGCTGAGAAACTCTCCAAAGCCCCCAGGGCAAAGGTTGTAAGTTATGCCCGGGGGGCATATAAGGTTTTTATAGGTAGAGTAGTCGTAAAACTTCAAAAGGGGCTCATTCAATTGGAAATTGAGAAGGCTAGTGCCCTTTTTAAGTCGAAAGTGATTGGAGGGTAACTAACCCCCCTCTCGCGCCCACCATTCCTCCAAACACATCCAATCAAAATTTTCAAATAGCCATTTTGTTCACCGTAGTAGAAAGTTCTGGAAACTAGGTCTTTGAGAATGACAACCCCCAGCCCTCAGGGCAAGGGTTGTAAGTTATGGCCAGGGGGCATATAGTGTTTTTATTGAAAGTGTTGTCGTAGATACTTCAAAAGGGCTCATTTGATTGGAAATTGAAAGGGCTAGTGCCATTTTTAATAATTGAAAGTAATTGGAGAACGACTAAGACTCCTCACGCCCACCATTTCCCCAAACACATCCCATCAAAGTTTTGAGATAGCCATTTTGTTTAACGTAGTTGAAACTTCTGGAAATTAGGTCTTAGAATATGACAACCACCCTAACAGCCCTTAGGTTAAGGGTTGTAATTTATGCCCTGGGGGTATATAAGTTGTTTATAGAAAGCATTGCGTTTTGAAAAGGGCCCATTCGATTGGAAATCGAAAGGCCTAGTGCCCTTTTTAATTGTCGAAAGTGATTGGAAGGCTTGACATTTTTATAGCAAAGATCTCTGTGGTATAATGTATTATTTTTTGGTTGTTGTTGTTGTTTAGACCAGGGCACTTCGTATCGAAGGAGTTGCCGTGGGAACTACGAAAAGGGTTCTGTTTTCGATTGAAAATAAAAAGGGCTGATGCCCTTTTTAATAGTCGAAAGTGATTGGAGGGCAACTAATTCCCCTCCCACGCCCACCCTCTCATTTGCCTATTATGTTTAAAACTAAATGCTGCCTTAACATTAAATCAAAACGCACTGTGTTAATGCTAATTCCCAATAAGGCATCTCAGCAGTATCCCAAGAACGACTGAGTGTATTATGTTTCAACTTTCAGGGCTACTTCTGCTCTTAAAATTTAACCAAATCAGAATAGCGTAAGTGTATCCAAGCTATCAAAGAAAGTAAACAGATTTTTTTGCGAATGATATCAAGTTTTCCATTTCAGGTCAACTAGAGGAGGTATGAAACTAAATTAAACACTACTATTTGTGTCCAAATTTTTAAAAGGATGTATTTTGTAAAAAATTGCTGAAAATGTTTCTCCAGCATACAAATAGCAGGCCAAACTATTAAGTCTTAAAAAAACGAAAAGATTTAAAGTATAATTTTTTTCCCTCAAAAGACTATGTCGTTGTTGTTGTTTAGACCAAGGCATTTCGTATCGAAGGAGTTGTCTTATGAACTTCAAAAAGGGCTCATACAATTGAAAATAAAAAGGGCTGATGCCCTTTTTAACAGTCAAAAATGATTGGAGGGCAACTAATCCCCCTCCCACGCCCCCCCTCTCATTTTCCTATTATGTTTAAAACTAAATGCTGCCTTAACATTAAATCAAAACGCACTGTGTTAATGCTAATTCCTAATAAGGCATCTCAGCAGTATCCCAAGAACGACTGAGGGTATTATGTTCAAACTATCGGGGATACTTCCGCTCGTAAAATTTAACCTAATCAAATAGCGTAAGTGTATCCAAGCTATCAAAGAAAGTAAAGAGATTTTTTTGCGAACGGTATCAAGTTTTCCATGTCAGGTTTTCCATTCCATTTCAACTAAGGAGGTATGAAACTAAATTAAACACTACTATTTGCGTCCAGATTTTTAAAAGGACGTATTTTGTTAAAAATTTCTGAAAATTTTTCTCCAGCATACAAATAGCAGGCCAAACTATAAAGTCTTAAAAAATGAAAAGATTTAAAGTATTATTTTTTCCCCCTGAAAAGACTAAGTCAATATAAAACGAACAGAAATTAATTTTAAAAAACTTTTTCCGCAAAATAAGTTTTTCAAAGAAAAGTAAAGAACTCTATTAAACAAAAAATGAGCAAAAATAAAATCAAATAATCTACCAAGCGTGAAACTACCGTAAATCAGCATCGATAAGTAAATGAAACCCAAAACGAACAGAAATTGCAATAAATAACCGAGTCGAACTCAAAACGAGCCGAAAATAACAGAAGTTGGGCTCAAAACCCCCTATGCCTTCCCAAGGCCAGAACATAATTTGCACTTTACTGAAAAAATATAAATTTTTTTACTTTTATAACTTAAATAAATCAAATAATTTTAACATTTTGATTACTAAACATCAGTATATGTATATTAAACTGACAATGCACATTCATTTGTTTGTTTTTTTTCAGTAAAGTGCAAATTGGGTTCTAGCCTTGGGAAGGCATAGGGGTTTTGCGCCCAACGTATGTTAATTTCTGCTCGTTTTGAGTTTGACTCGGTTATTTCTTGTAATTTCTGTTCATTTTGGGTTTGATTTATTTATCGATGGTGATCTGTCTAAGTTTCATGCTTGGTAGATTATTTGATTTTATATTTGATCTTTTTTTGTTTAATGGTGTTCTTTACTTTTGTTTGAAAAACTTATTTTGTAGAAAAAGTTTTTTTAATTGATTTCTGTTCGTTTTATATTGACATAGTCTTTTCATGGAAAAAGAAAATAATACTTTAAATCTTTTTGATTTTTAAGACTTCATAGTTTTGCCTGCTATTTGTAGGCTGGAGAAAAATTTTCAGTAATTTTTAACAACATACACCCTTTTAAAAATCTGGACACAAATAGTAATGTTTAATTTAGTTTCATACCTCCTCTAGTTGACCTGAAATGGAAAACTTGATACCATTCGCAGAAAAATCTGTTTACTTTCTTTGATAGCTTGGATACACTTACACTATTTTGATTTGGGTAAATTTTAAGAGCAGAAGTAGCCCCGAAAGTTTGAACATAATACCCTCAGTTTTCTTGGGATACTGCTGAGATGCCTTATTGGGAAATATAGCATAATCACGGTACATTTTGATTTAATCTTAAGGCAACATTTAGTTTTTAAACATAATGGGCAAATGGGATGGTGGGCGTGGAAGGGGGACTAGTTGCCCTCCAATCACTTTCGACTATTAAAAAGGGCTTCAGCCCTTTCGATTTTCAATCGAATGAGCCGTTTTTGAAGTTCCTAAGACAACTCCTTCGATACGAAATGCACTGGTCTAAATAATAACAACAACAAATAATAATACATTATACCCACATCGATCTTCACTATAAAAATGTCAAGCCTTCCAATCACCTTCAACTATTAAAAAGGGCCCTAGGCCTTTCAATTTCCAATCAAATGAGCCCTTTTGAAAACGACAACGCTTTCTATAAACACCTTATATGCCCCCAAGGTATAAATTACATTCCTTACCCTAAGGTCACTCTCAAAGACCTAATTTCCAGAACTTTCTACTACGTTGAACAAAATGACTATCTGAAAATTTTGATTGGATGTGTTTGGAGGAATTGTGGGCGTGAGAGGGAGGTTAGTTTCGCTCCAATCACTTACGACTATTACAAAGGGCACTAGCCCTCTCAATTTCGAATTAAATTAGCCCCTTTTGAAGTTGTACGACAACTCTATCTATTAAATCTTATATGCCCCCAGGGCATAAACTACAACCTTTGCCCTTGGGGCTCTAGGGGGTTTGTCATCCTTAAATACATAATTTTCAGAATTTTCAACTGTGTTGAACAAAATGGCTGTCTCTAAACTTTGATTGAATGTTTTTGGGGAAATGGTGGGCGTAAGAGGGGGGCTAATTATTCTCCACTCACTTTTGACTATTAAAAAGGGCAATTTCAATTTCCAATCAAATGAGTTCTTTTTGAAATTTCTATGACAACTTTCGATGTAAACTTTAATTCCCCCAGAGCATAACTTACAAACCTTGCACTAAGGGCTCTTAGGGGGTTATCATCCTAAAAGACCTAATTTCCAGAACTTTCAACTACGTTGAACAACATGGATATCTCAAATTTTGGTTGGATGTGTTTGGGAAAATTGTGGGCGTGAGAGGGGTGTTAGTCGCTATCCAATCACTTTCAACTATTAAAAAATGCACTAGCCCTTTCAATTTCCAATTGAATGAACCCTTTTGACGTTTCTCCGATAACTCTTGAAATTAAAGCTTTATTGGCCCCATACGTATAGATTTAATCCCTTTTTCTGAGTGCTTTGGGGGAGGGGGTTGTCATGCTTAGTTATCTAACTTTCAAAACTTTCAACTACGTTGAATAAAATGGTTATCTAAAAATTTTGATTTGATGTGTTTGGGGAAAAGGCGGGCGTGAGAGGGTGGGTAGATGTCCTCATCACTTTTGATTATTAAAAAACGTACTAGCCCTTTGAATTTCAAATCGAATGAGCCCTTTTTCAAGTTTCTACGACAAAGATTTCAATAAAAACCTTATATACCCCCAGGGCATAATTTATAATCCTTGCACTGAGGGTTGTGGGGGAGTGTCTGGGGAAAAGGTGGGCGTGAGAGGGGGGATAATTGCCCTCAAATCACTTTCGAGTATTAAAAAGGGCTCTAGCCCTTTGAATTTCAAATCGAATGAGCCCTTTTTCAAGTTTCTACAATAAAGATTTCAGTATAAACCTTATCTCTATCTTTATCTATGTGTATTATCTCTATATGTGTCGTCTCTATGTGTGTGTCGTCTCTGTGTGTGTGTCCTATCTGTGTGTTTGTCGTCTGTGTGTGTGTGTTGTCTCTGTGTTTATCGTCTCTGTGTGTTTGTCTTCTCTGTGTATCTGTCGTCTCTGGTTTATGTTGGGTTAGGTTAGGGGGGTTAGTTGCCCTCAAATCACTTTCGACTATTAAAAAGGTACTAGCCCTTTGAATTTCAAATCGAATGAGCCCTTTTTCAAGTTTCTACGACAACGCTTTCAATAAAAACTTGTATGCCCCCAGGGCATAACTTACAACCCTTGCCCTGAGGGCTGTGGGGGAGGGGTTGTCATCCTTAAAGACCTAATTTCCAAAACTTTCAACTACGTTGAATAAAATGGTTATCTAAAAATTTTGATTGGATGTGTTTGGGGAAAAGGTGGGCGTTAGAGGGTGGGTAGATGTCCTCATCACTTTTGATTATTAAAAAGGGTACTAGCCCTTTGAGTTTCAAATCGAATGAGCCCTTTTTCAAGTTTCTTCGACAAAGATTTCAATAAAAACCTTATATGCCCCCAAGGCATAACTTATAATCCTTGTTCTGCGGGTTGTGGGGGTGTGCCTGGGGAAAAGGTGGGCGTGAGAGGGGTGATAGTCGCCGTCAAATCACTTTTGACTATTAAAAAGGGCACTAGCCGCTTAAATTTCAAATTGAATGAGCCCTTTTACGAGTTTCTACGACAAATATTTCAGTAAAAACTTTATCTCTATCTTTATCTATGTGTGTTATCTCTATATGTGTCGTCTCTATGTGTGTGTCGTCTCTGTGTGTTTGTCCTATGTCTGTGTTTGTCCTATTTCTGTGTGTGTCGTCTCTGTGTGTGTGTCGTCTTTGAGTGTGTGTCGTCTGTGTGTGTTACGTCTCTGTGTGTGTGTCGTCTCTGTATGTCTGTCGTCTCTGGTTTATGTTGGGTTAGGTTAGGGGGGGTTAGTTGCCCTGAAATCACTTTCGACTATTAAAAGGTTACTATCCCACTGAATTAACAACTGAATAAGGCCTTTTTCAAGTATCTATGACGAAGATGTCAATAAAACCTAATACGCCTCCAGTGCATATCTTAAAATCCTTGCCCCGAGGGTTGTGGGGAATTTCCTGCTCAAAAACATTTTTACTATCTTTAAATTAACTATGTTGAACAAAATAGCTATCTCAAAATTTTTATTGGATGTGTTTTGGGGAAGGATGGGGGTGGGGGGGGGCTAATTGCCCTCCAATCAGTTTCGAATATTAAAAAGGGCACTAGTCACTCCAATTTCCAATCGAATGAGCCCTTTTCGAAGTTTCTACGACAACTTCTTCTATACGAAGTGCCCGGTTATGGAGAAAAAAAAAAAATCAAAAACACTGTGCACACATCGTTCTTTACTTTGAATTTCCAATCGAATGAGCTTTTTTTGAAGTTTCTACGACAACGCCTTCTTTAAAAACCTTCTATGCACCCAGGGCATAACTTAAAACCCTTGCCCTGAGGGCTGTGGGGGAGTTTCCTCCTCAAAAAAATATTTTCTATCTGGAAATCAACTACGCTGAACAAAATGGCTATCTCAAAATTGTGATTGGATGTGTTGGGGGAAATGAGGGGCGTGGGGGGGGGGGGGCTAGTTGCCCTCCAATCACTTTCGACTATTAAAAAAGGCACTAGCCCTTTGAATTTCCAATCGACTTAGCATTTTATGTAGTTTCTACGACAACTCTTTCTATAAGGACCTTATATGGCCCCAGTACATAATTTAAAACCATTGCCCTGAGGGCTGTGGGGGACTTTCCTCCTCAAAAATATATTTTCCATGTTAAAATCAACTACGCTGAACAAAATGGCTATCTCAAAATTTTGATTGGATGTGTTATGGGAAATGATGGGCGTGGGGGGGGGGGCTAGTTGCCCTCTAATCACTTTTGACTATTAAAAAGGGCACTAGCCACTCCAATTTCCAATCGAATGAGCCCTTTTCGAAGTTTCTACGACAACTCCTTCGATACGAAGTGCCCGGGTATGGAGAAAAAAAAAACACATTGTGCCCACATCGTTCTTCACTTTGGCAGCGCTAGCGCACTGCCTATGATAGTTTATATTCTTCATCTAGAAAGAAACGTGTCATCAATATCCTACCAAGGGCAAGTCCCTAAAAATCACTAAATAAGTTGCTGGACTGCACTTTAACTCCTATAACCAGCATCCGGAACTTATAAATTACAAAATATGAACGCTCCAAAGCCGAACAGTAGCGCTGGTAGACAGGTTCTGACCAATGTTCCCATTTGGGAACAAAAAGAAGTAGCGTTAACTAGTACTGTCAAAACTATTTCTTTTCTGTCGTTGCGCTCCATAGAAATGAAAATAAGATCAGAACTACCTAAAGAACGAAAGTCCTTTACCATCCTTCTTCTTTTTGATGACTAAAACACATCCCTTACCAGCCTTACTAAAGCAGAAAAAAATTTGCGTTATTTTAAAGAATACAAACAATACTGACATTAGAATGTTGAACAAGAGAATAATTGTGTTAACAATTTTGCCATCGGGAAAAACAATGGTGAGCCAAAATTCACTCTTCTACTGACTATACAACCAGAAAAAAAAATCCAGACTTGTCTGTTCCCGAATGGGAACAATGGTCGTTAATAGGTTAAGTTCAATTGGAAATTATTTTGGTACATGACGCCATTGCACAATACTGATGTATATAAATATTGCGTCACTCACATGAATCTTTTTTTTTCAAAATTAAGGCCTCTAACAAATTTCCTCAAGCTTCTGACCTATTTAGATTGTATTTTAGGCCAGGAAATCCAAGAATGCCAATTTCCCCGAAAAAAATTTGAGCCATGTTCGAGAAAAATAAATACATATGTACAAAATTATTGCTCTTTTAAAGAGATAGTTTATATATGCATAGTGTATATATATTATTGTATATATTTTATGTATATGTATATATATTATAGTGTTGTATATATAATGTACATATATATATACATTGTATATATATTACTAACGTCATTTACTATTAAGTTGTTTATATACATGTGTTGTGTATATAGCCTTTCCCTCCCCCAACACAAAATTTGAATTCTTCTTGTCTCAACCTCAATTTTCTTTCCTTTCGCCAACACCTGAGATAATGCAGGTATACTATTTCGATAACCTGGATGTACATAGTATTTTTCAATCTAGTTTTCTCAGGGGAGAAGTTCCAGATAAGCTTATAGATCAAAATGTTTTGGTGGGGCGGAGAAATTTGTTTAGCCTCTCCCTCCCCCAACACTAATTTTGAAGTCTTCTTGCCTCAATCTCAATTTTCTTTCCTTTCGCCAACAGTACCTGAAAGTTTCTACTTCGTCCCCAAGCTGTTCCTGAGATAATACAGATATGCTATTTCGATTACCTGGATGCGCATAGTGTCTATCGGTCTACTTTTCTCCTTCGCCAAGTTATACTTTGAGAGCCATTTGGCGTCTCCCTCCCCCTCCTTCCTGAAATGTCAACTCGATCCCCTAGAATCTTCCCTCAATGTGGCAGATGATTTAAAAACTCCGGTGCATATAGCACCTTTTGTTTTACTCAGATACCCTAACAATCCCTAAGAGCTTTTCTACTAAAACCTACCTTGGCACAATGGATAATTTATATAATCTAGGGTCATGCTGACTCCAGAGGCTTGCTTATTAGACCTTCCGACGTTTTTCGACTAAATGGTTTCGCCAAATTTAGATATCATGGGGCTTACGGGAAGCTGCGTAGCAGAAAAGGGCACGAAAGGGAGACTGGTCGCCCTCCAATCAATCACTATTTCAAATTCTAATCGAATTTACCACCATCCAAGTTTTTATAAATAGGCCTTCCATACGAAGTGACCTTGAAAAACGTATTTTGACCCTTCTATGCTCCTTTGTCGAGCAAGCTTTTGAGGGGAACAAGCGGTTTACTTCTATTTGTCCTTCTGGATTGAGATCCCTATCTAAAGATACTAGTTTTGAGCCGATCGGGAGATTATTTTTCTAGCCCTTTTCAGGACCTACATTTTTGGAGGGAGTAGGACCCTGTCCAGGAGTAGCTTTTTTCGCACACTAGGCTCCTGTTGGCCTAGGGGCATGCGGCTGTAAGTCTCAAACTGATCAGGGACAAAAAAATTTCGCCTTATTTCCAATCTTCCTACTCTCCTTCCTCACCCTCAACAAAATGTTTGATCCTTTTGAACAAGATAGGGATCCCGAGTTTTCGTGAGCCAATATCACATCCAACGTCAAACATACCCCTATTCCATTACAAAACCCATGTGTAAAGAATTGGCATGTCGGATTATTTGCGGCCCTTGCCCCAGGAGATATGGAGACCATGCCATCACCAGAGACATGTTTATGGGGCTTTCTACCTATTACGCAATAAGCATTTACCATTAAGACTAATCGAAATAATGTTTCCCATTCCTGGGACATTTAAAGAAAATTTATGGTTTACAGATTTTGGATCTTCTTGTTGGAATTCTCAAAATTAATGACCGTGTTTATAATATTATTTTCGTTTCTCAGAGTTGGAAATAATAACTTTCTGAATTAGTAATGTGTCGTTATCAGTTTTTTTTATGTTAAGGTTTTGTTTTCTTCCACTTCTTTTGTCTCGATTTCCCTTTCTTTTCTTTTGTGTAAAATTCAGAATTATGAAATGATTTTTGTAATTTTTTTTTTATCTTACAAAATAGAGACTGTTTTCGAGTGCTGGACGAATTGGGGTTATTGTAGATTTGTTTAGTTAGGTTCTACAGGCTATTAGATTCAAACAAAATCTGTATATTACCTAATTTGATTCACTAACATAGATTTAATCAGCTCTATTTCTGCTCCTAACTTATGGACAAGTATTCCTGGGAAAGTTTCAAAATGTTTAGCTGGTTATATCTTCCATTAAGTCATTTTTTGCTTTTGTTTTTGCACTTTTTCCAAATTAGTTTTCTATAATTTAGGCCAAACATCATTGAAATTGGTACCAAATCGACTGTAAAAAAAAGAAAATAATATTTTATTGTATTTACTGCAGTGAAATAAAACAGGAAAATGTGTTGATGTTAAATGGTCCAGATGTAAGAGCAAAGATGTTCTTACTGCACGAGGTGCTGTCCGAGTCTAATTCAAGTTCAAGTTCTTTATTAATCAATAAAAAAGGTTTTGACAAAACTATCAAATTAATGACCCACAGTGAGAATAACTCGTGTGTGGGTTTATATACACTCAACAATAAATAAATAATACTATCTCCAGACACTGGAATAAAAAGATTGCTCTTCAACTCTCCGTACGGTAACAACAAACAAAATCCGAATAAAATCAAATTCGAATAAATAATATTTCGAAGTTAGAGACATTTTATGGTCTTTTCTGACTTCTGTTCCTAGTTTTGTTTTTCCACTTTGCAGGGTCGAATTTAAAGCTTTGACGCTTCTAGGCCCAAACGTTTTTCCCCTCCTTTTTGCAAGATTTTTGGGGTTATTCCTGAAAATTCAGGGATAGTGAAAACACCGAACAGAATGCAACTGATGCGCCAAAAGTAATGAAAGAGAGAGAGATACCGAACTCTCAGCTGTCATTATTGGGAGACATCTGATAGTTTTCTAGTAGTCACAGAATTCCTGTGTTGTTTTAAAATCACTTTTCTTTGAATAGGCAGCGTGGCAATGGAGTGCACCTGGCATTTCGACGATAAAGCACATCAGTCCAATTTTTTTCAAGGAAAAAATCTCTCAGTGATAATTTGTTACTCCCCCTGGCATTGCTAGGCTCGGGCCTAGTGGGCCTATTTGTAAATCCAGACCTACCGCCTTGGTTCCTTTTTTATCATTGAAGTTAATCGTTCTCTTTTTCTTCTGTTTTATAGTAGGCTGTAAACATATTATGATTGTTATTGTACTCTGCACTAGCGTAATTGTTGTCGATTTAAGACAAGTGCCTGATTATTTTGACTGAAATTATATCTCTTAATTTTAGACTCATATCTTGCATGCTTGGAATGGTAAATGTTTGTCGACCGATGCTTAGATCTCCTAAATATTACCCAGAAGGAAGAACGCACATAATACCTTTGATGTTCCAAGCCTTACCAGGCATAGACCCTAATGATATAAAGAAGACGTTAGCCACTCTCCAGTTTCTCGTCACTTTTGCATATTTAATCCCATTAGTCGACTGTGCAAGCGCTGTCTCATCAGTTGAAGGCCTTACCGAGCATGAAGAGGCTGTTGCTCTTGCGACTGCAAATTTTGAAGACTTAGTTCTTCAAATGATTGACAGGCTACTTGTGCTTGTGGAGAATAGTACGTATGTCAGCCCTAGAGTTGAAAGAGAAACGGAAAAGATGAGCATGGAAGAAAAATTTGTGGAAGCTGTTCTCGAAGGAGCGGTGGCTAAGCTGTTGACTCAGTGCTCTGAGGAAATATTTGATCTGTCTCTTCGGAAAGTCGGTGACTTTTTTAGTGACAAAATATTAGAAGTTCGGGTCTCTGGCAAATTAGCTGCAAGTTTAGTTAAAGCATTTGCCAGTGTTAAAGCAGAGAAGACTTATAAGGCTTTTTTACCGAATCTTTTCCACAAAATAGAGCTTCTCACAGAAAATGAAGACGTTTTTAAAGAAGAAAATCTGGACTCGGATCTCCTGTTTTCAATATTGCTACTTTCAGAAATTGTTGTTGGTGAAGGGGATGCCCTTCTTCCCTACAAAACAGAGTTGATTAATATTGTAGAGCGCCTTCTAAAGTTGGAAAGTCAGCAATCCTCAGAAATTGTTGCAAAAATGATCCACCATATATTTAAGCGCCTTTGTAACTGCTATGTCCTGAATCGTGGAAGCCTTCCAGACCTACCAAAAACTAATTCCAAAGATAAGTTTTTGTTACTGAATGAATGGGCAAAACCAGTAGATTTTAAAAACTTGGAGATTAAGTGGCATCAGCCTTCTGAGGCGGAAATTTCTTTTGCCAGCGAATTATTGAATGTTGTCTTTGCCCATGAAATTCAAATATTGATGAACTTTCTACAAGGCAAAAACGTTACTAAAGAAAATTTGAAAAGAGGTTTGAAGATTATCGATAATGTAGTTAGTGGGGCGGGACAAATTCTCCCAGTATGGGAGGAGGATCAAGTTAGATTACCTGAATCAGAGGTTCGGTTATTACCGTACAGTATATATGTCCCTTGTCCCGAACGTTTTATAACGTACAAAGGACAAAACGTTCGCTTATTTCTTACCGATCTTATCATTCAGGTCATTGATAAAATCTTGGAGGTACGTGAAGATGATACTAAATCTCTTGTTATGTGTTCTTCTGTGCTGACATCTATAACGTATAACTGCGGATTAAGTAAAGAAATGTGGGATTTTGCACGAAGATCTTTTTCAACCATGAAACGAACGTATACCAACGTTATAAAAAAGAAAAGGGATCAGCTGAGAGCAGTAATGGTAGAGAAAGCAGAGTTGACGCATTTAAGCAGGTTGGTAGAGTCGAACCTACCTTGTTCTTATATCACACCAACATTTTTGCGTATTCTTGATTATATGGTGAAACTATCAACTTCGCATTATTCTGAAGTTAGAATTAAAGCTCAGAATTTTATCGAATCCGTTTCCAATTTGTTTGCCTACAGCTCCTCTGCTATATACCCGAAAATAGAAAGCTTCCTGACTTTAGACCCGGAAACCCATCATGAAAAATTCAAAGGTGCCCTTTTTATTCTATTGAATATGAGATTGACAACTCGTACATTAAGTGATGATTTTGAAATATTGGTAAAAGCCTGGCCCGCTTTGGTAAAAACAAAGTTTTCTGAAAAACTTTCTATTATTCGATTACTAGAGAGAGCAAGTAAAGACATTGATTCTTTCTATAGGACAGTGTATTTACGTACTTATATTAGTGACAGTGTTGTTGAATATGGGAGAAGAATGAATTCAAATTTAAGTGATGATAGAGTTAAACTTGGTAAAGAAAAGGAAAGAATAAAAGGAGACCAAAAAGAGGCCTTATATTTAGGTCTTGTAGCTTCATTGTGCGAACTTTTGAAGGACGGTTCGCTACACTGGCGTTATTACGAGCTAGCGACAAGTATGTTGGGTCGTCTAATCCGAAAAGATGTTCTGTTCCCAGTAGATGGTGTTAGTATATTCGTAGAGAACTTAATTCATGAAAGTATAGCAATGCGGAAAGTTTCGCTCTGGACAGTTGCAGCTATTTCGCAGCAGCAAAAAATAAAAGCAAAGCGAGTCTCTATTGACCCATTTTCATTTTCGAAGCCAACTGGGGAACTGGGAGAAAGAGATGATAATCAGTGGCTACAGTACCATTCGAGTACAGTCCCTAAAACTTCTGAAGAATGGGAACAAACCAGGTATGTTCATAAGACCCATTGGGGCTACTACACATGGCCGAAGCAGTTACAAACATCAGCGCCACCTAAAGACCAGCCTGTATTTGGGAGAAAATGGGAGGAGCTAAAAGAAGCAGAAAAACCGATTCGTAGTTTTTTCACTAATGAAGAAAAGGTGAAAACACTTGTCAAGTATTTATCGCTTGAGGAGCGGAAAGGGAAGGATAAGTTTTGTTCCAGGAAATATTTAATGTTCAAAGTTCTGTTTAGAAATCATGAAGATGAAGTTTTGGAATTGTTCAAGCTGGAGTTGAACCGACTGACGCAGGAAAAACAGGAGAGCCACCAGCGTTGTGCAGCTGAAATCATTGCAGGTACTTTGAGCTTTAATTTTTTTACTTTTATTTCTAACCAAAATTATCTATTAAAATAATTGTAGACATGATCAGTGATACTTGTGAAATAGTTTATGCCAGTCTGGCCGTTTCTTTACAATCATCAATAATTAAAAAGTTTGTTACAGATTTTTTTTACATTTTACGTATAATATTGACAATTAAATGAGTAAACTACTCGTATATTCTCCTTAATAGCATAAAATTTTTTTACTAGCATCGGATTGTCAATTACGTGTCAATGCACTTTTTTACAATATGCTTAAAATAATTTGAGAAAATAAAACTAAGCACAAAGTAAGGTACAAATGACATTAAATATCGATCAGTCGAACTAACAGTTGGTAGGCTGCTTATAGACCAGTAGATGTTCCCTGGCTAGGAATTCAGTCATAAATCTGACAATTGATCAAGGAAAATATCTCGGACAATTTGAGGAAATTTCATCGTAATGGTTATGTAAATTGATGACAGTTATGTGACCAGTTTATTTCTTTCAAAACGCTGACAACAGGGCTACCACATGCAACACATCTGTATTATTTGTAGTTTTTTTTTTTTTTTTTTTTTTTTTTTTTGAAATATGGGCTTTTAGGTACATATCATTAATCCTTACGCCTCGTCTCAGGAAATAAGGGATTTCAGTTATTTCCGTTAAAGTTAGTAGATTAACCAGTTTGTCTGTCTGCAGTAGGTTATATTGAAAAAAAAGGTGTTTTATACAAAAGTTCAATTTTGTTTAGTGTTCTGGTGAAAAGTTTCTTGGAGACGGTAATTTATTTCCGTCTTGCAGTACTTTTGCCAGTAAGATAGTGATTTTCACAAAGTTATCAGTTGGTAGAAACATCAGTATGGCAAGACGTAAGTCATATCGTTAAAATGAGCTATAACATAGTTAAGAAATTGGTAAAATTGTGGCTTTTTGGTGCTGTAATTCAACGGCCAATCAAATTTCTGGCAGAGTTGCAGATAGATAAAAAGACAGAGGCATCCTTTTGAGAAGAAATCCTTCCGTTACCCCAGCAATAGATTTAGAAAAATACTTCTTTTACTATTTTCGTTGAAAAAGTGAAAGAAAAGAAGGAAATGACAAAATTGTCCCAACCTAGAGTTGAAAAATGCATTTTCCAGGTTAACAGATATATTTTTGTTAACCAAAAAGAAAGCAATGAACCAGCGTTACATTTTGCAAGAAGATCAATAAAAAAGTAGCAAAATTGTGTCTCTTGGTGCCGTAATCTTTCCTTTTTTTGTTTTTTTTTTATTTCGTTTTGTTTTTTTTATATTTTTTTTTATCTTTTCGTTTTATCTTTTTTCTTTTCGTTTTTTTAATGACGGGCCAATCAAATTGCTGGTAGAAATTTGCTGAAAGATAAAATGTCAGAAGCACTCTTTTGGGAAGGATTGTTAAACCTTACTCCTCACTGGAAAAATGACACAATTACATCCATTGGAAAATTAGTTTTGGTGTTGTTACACTTTACAAAACTATTCAAAAATTAATATTAGAAAATTAATGATAAGAATTTTTAGTTCGATTCCATTAACCGTTACGAACAACTAAACTTTCAAATGGGGACAAATCCATTTATTTAGCCAGTGAAAAAAACAGGTACAAAAGTCCAGATATATCGGTCACATATACAGCGACCGTCTTCAGAGTATTTCTACTGAAGACGGTCGCTGTATATGTGATCGAAATATCTGGACTTTTGTACCTGTTTTTTTCACTGTCTAAATAAATGGATTTATCCCCATTTGAAAGTTTATTTGTTCGTCTTAGAACGGCAGTGTGATCTAAGAAAACAACACCTAATTTAAAGGTGTTATGTCGAAAATTAACCGTTACATGGATTGAGGCAGTATCGTTTGAATAAAATAATGTAATTATTTTATAAAAATTGACAACAACTCCACCAATTAACTTATATTGATTCTTTTTTAAATAAAATTATTCCAGCACTTCTTATTGCATAAATATTATAAATCCTTGTGAATTTTTATTAACGATAAAGAATGTAACGAATTAGCGTAACGAAATGTAACGAATCCCACGTTTTCTTAATACTATTAGAAATTTAATGATACGAATTTTGGATTCGTTGCCATTAACTATCATGTGGATTGAGGGAACATCTTTGAATAAAATAATATAATTATTTCATTTAGATAAATTAAAAAACGAAAAAACTCATTAAATAGCTTATATTGAAATATTTTATCTGTAAACTAACGTTATTTTAAAACTTTTCATTTTATAATTATTATAATTGCCTGTAAAATTTTCAGTTAACCATAAGAATGTAACGAATAGCTCCTCATATTGTCTCCACCTTGCCCATACTGTCTCTATAATTTTTTTAAGGATTAGATGGCATCAACTATTAATCTAATGTTTTTACTTCGTAGGTTTGATCAGAGGCTCTAAATACTGGAACTATTCCAAAACTCAAGCTTTATGGGATTTTCTCTGTCCAGTATTGCGAAATGCTTTTGGAAACATAACTAATGAGACAATCGGCGATTGGGGAACCTGTATGGCAACAGCGTCTGAAAGTAGGGACCCTAATCGACTTCATTGGCTGTTAGAACTACTTATGGAAGAGCCAATTAGGGAAGAAGAAGGCAGCTTTGCTGAAACTAGTCGTTTATACGTCCTCCAAGGTAATTTTCATTTCTTATTGTGCTGTACGCCATAGTCCAAATCAAAATACGTTGTGGGAATTTTCAAGATCATGGCTGAAATTAGAAAAAAGGGACTCTTTAGCAAATAAAGCTACCGAGTTCGTACCATTTCATGTTAGAAGTAGGAGAGCCAGACGAAGGGAGGAAAATCTTGAATTCCGAAAGGCAAAGTTCATACAGGCTCGTTTACTTATAACAACAAGGTGAAATTATCAATTCAGCCCCCTCCCTACCTCTACTGGGTTCCATGGCCCGAGAAACAGGGAAAGAGGGAACAAAATTGTACAATGTCATAAGAAAAAAAGAAAAAAAACAACTGCTGCCAATTATCACCATTCATTGACCCAAATCAGACAACATCGGACGAAATCAGAAGAACTTCTCAAACCTGGAAAAAAAAGCACAAATATATGAAAGAAAGAAAGGTGACACTGTCCTCTTACAGCCAAAAGAAAATAAAATAATAATATATATAGCATAAATAATATATAACATAAAATATAAAATAAAATATATAACATCCCCCTTTTATAACCAGCTCAAAAATGAAAATGAACAAATTTAGAAAAATCAATCATGACACATGTATAAAAAAAAAAGAAGACAGCAAATTGGAAGTTTAAAAATAAAAAAGAATAGCCGCATATGTACTGTGGATTTGCTCCCTTTGAGATGTCCTCAGAGTTGCAAAGCCCGCATCCAAAACTATTTCTACTTTATTAGGGACCTTAATTCTTGAAAATTTGAATATAGGATTTAAATTATAGTGCTGAACAATGAAAGAAATAAGAGGCGAGACTTTTAGGTTCAAATGGCTCATTTCTGCCACAAAGGAAAAACCTGAAAACGACATAGATGTTTCACCTTTCCTGCGGTCAAAAGAAACTTAACTAGAACCACCCCCCCCCCCCCCAACTCCTTTGGATAAATCCCATATACAACTCAAGGGGATACAAGTCATAAACATATGGCAAGCCAACATTACTAGGGTAGCTTCCTGCAATCAAAGAAAAAATGATGCAAGTAAATCACCGCTAAGGGAACTCCAAACCAAGTTTGGATCACTTCCTGATGATTCCCAACCAATTGAATCGCTTCCTAGCTCTTTAGATCAGCAATGTTATGACATTCTGACCATCAAGAAAACCAATGGTCGACCCTTTACTAGAGAGCAGTCAATGGATATTAGAAAGCCTATATTTTTACTAGCTAACTCAACTTTTGAAGTAGTTTTCCTGAAAGACGGTCTGATTGATCTTTATTTTACCTCTCACAAGGCCGCAGATTCAGTCCTTTCAAGGTCAATGGAATTAATCGTTGAGAATTCCAAAATATTTGCCACTTCTAAAGAAGAAGAAAAGTCCTATAGATACGTGGTTTATGGTGTTGACACCGGCATACCAAGAGAGGGATTTACAACTGAACTAATTGAATCTTCAGGTCATCTCGTCCATCCAGCGAGAGCCGTAAGACCGCTTGAAAAATGATGGTAATCTTATACCAAGTCGCTAAGTGCTCATTTCATGTAAAAACGAGTTTCCAAGAGAAGTTTTTCTGTATGGTATGGCCCTTAGCCCTAATTTCTATAAAATAAAGCCCATACAATGTGCAATTTGCCTAGCTCATGGTCACAGCAAAAATAATTGTAAACAGTCACTCCAATGATGTCGAAAATGTGGTAAACCTAGCCACGTTACAGAAAATTGCATCGAGAAAGACGCCTACTGTAAAAATAGTAATAATAAAGGGCATATGGGACTTCAGAAGAAACTTTGTCTGGCCTATCACAAGAGAGCCGAGATCCTCCGAACTTCTGTGAGATTGAACTTGCCCTACTCTGTCGTAGCCGCTACAATCCCTAAACAACCAACTCCAAATCGACCCTTAAATAGCCAAACTGAAGTTTCAAAGAACCAGAGGAAAAAGGTCCCGCCCCCAATAAATAAAGGCTTCTCATTTACCCAAGGTCCACTCAATTTCCTCAACTTGAGGCCAAATCGCAGCCTTCCTCTTCCCAACTTCCAGTTTTATAACATCCACAAGTTATTCATCATCACAATCAAGAATGGAAAAGGTTAGCCACATGCCTCGCCGTTACCCATTTTATCGAGGTTGGCAGTGAACCAGTTGAACTGAGAAATATCCTTAAAAAAAAGGCCATTACTACACTCCTAGGAGAGGAAATCTGGCAAAAAGCTACGGTCCAACTTTTATCCTTCAAAGAAGGCATGGAATGCCATTCTAACTCAACATTTTATACGACCCAAACTGTTACCAAGTCCCCCAGAAATTTGAAATAATCACCAGCACTTGAAACGATGGTAGAAGCACCAAGCCATAGCAAAAAAAAACAAAAACAAGAATAAGCCGACCAACACAGTAACACATAAATTGACGACCCCTCACGAAGACTCTTCGGGCGAGGATGAAGTTCAAAGTAAAACCCAAGCGAGAAGATACCCAACAAGAATACCTGACGACTAATTAATGTGTGACTTTTCGTTTTTAACTAATTAATCTCTTTCTAATAGCATTACTTTTAGTTATTCCGATATAGAAAGAAATCAGCATGCCAACCCTATAAGCAACCCCGATGGTACCTTAACTGATGTTAGTTGTAAATGCCTTGGTATTCTCGATTTTGCTACGAATGCGAAGCCCAAACTTGTCAATAAAAATTCTTTTAATATTCTTTGTTTCAATATCAGAAGTATCGGCGATAAGTGGCTAAAGTTTAAAGATTTAATTTCATTCAATGGTGTTTGTCCTTTGATGTTATAGGATTAAAAGAGACGTGACTTTCCGATAATGATGACACTAGTGATTCTTTACCCCCTGGTTACCAAATAATCCATATGTCCAGGAGATTGACTAAGTGTTCTGGGGGTATCTCACTGTACATCCGTTCGAATATAAACTTTACCAGGCTAATAGAGTGCGATTCTATTTTCTCTGCACAAATAAATCTCTGAAGTATTTATTCAATAATTGTTAACATAGTTATCGGCCGAAATTCCTATATACTTTCTTGTTTTGTAAACCTCCTCCATTTCCGACCTCATGTTTTTGTAATCTGTTTGATGATTTCTCTAATTTTATTAATCTACCCCATAAAAAGGCAACAGTTCTTGGGGACTTAATTGTAACCTAATCAATGTTGGTAAAAACATTGAATCTGACACTTTCTTTTAATCAGTGACAGCAAAGGGTCTTCTACCCACAATTTTTTCCCCAGTAGAGTCGATTAATTGCGATCAAATTCAACAATATTTTATAAAATTTTTGTATCCACGTCCCTGGGGAATTACCAGCCCTCAAATATAATATTTTTGGATCTGTCAGAATATTCTATTGTTTACCTGTAATTAACGTGGCAATCAATGACTCTATACTCTAGAATTAATTTCCCAACACATACTAGAAACTACAGCTCTGCAAATATAACCTATTTTATCGATTGCCTAAGAACCACTGACTGGTCCGATGTTTTAAATTGTCTAGAGGTAAATTCTGCCACAAATCGTTTTGCGCAATGGCTAAGTGAGATTATCCATTCAACTTTTCCTATTCTTAAACTTAACCGGAAAAATATCGCTGTATGCCCCTGGATGTCACATAGCCTCATTGTCTCCTCATACCGTAAAAACAAATTATATAAGTTAGCCTGTAAAACCGGTAGTTATATCGACGTATCAAATGATAAAAACTTATGAACTAAACTCATCCGTGAAGCGAAGAAAGATTATTATTATACAAATAATATCAGTTAAAAAGGAAACCCGAAAAAAATTTCGCCCGCCATCAATGATATGTTCTCAAAACAATAGAAAATCAAAGTCTATATATATTCATCCTAAAGAAAAAAATGGCAAATGAATTGAGCCTGTGCATGCACATGACACACTTGATAGTTATTCTGCCAATGTTCCTCATAGTGATTATCACCTATCCTTACAAGCTTTATTCTCTTGTTTCATGGTCTGATCCATGTTTCTCTGCCCAAACAATAGCCGTTTTGTATTCCAAATTGTTGATTCTTCCCATACCAGTTTTGCAACCGACTGTCTTGAATAGAGTAATCAATTCCCAAAGAACATATCTCCTTTTCTTTGCGAGCCCATCAAGCATATTGCCAATCTGTCTTTAACCCGCGGAGTTTTCCCTGATTTACTAAAGTCAGCCATTGTTATCCCAGTTCTTAAAAAGGGCGATCCAACTGAGATAGGTAATTATCGTCCAATCTCAATTCTCCCTGTTATATCCAAAGTGCTCGAGAGAATCATCTTCAGACGTCTGTCTCCCTTTCTGTTTGACAGTCAGCACTCATGACAGTCAGAAATTTTCAACTTCTCATGCTCTAATTGACGCCACACAGTTCATACACTCACAACTCGACCTTAAAAAAATTGTATTGGGTTTGTTTTTGGATTTTTCTAAGGCCTTTGACACGGTCGATCATAGTATTTTAATAAGTAAATTAAATAGTTACGGTATTCGTGGTGTACCCCTCTCTTGGTTTGATTCTTATCTATCTGGAAGGGTACAGAGCGTGAGCTTAGGTGGAGTATCCTCTCAGCCCTTACCTGTTCGGAGGGGTGTCCAGCAAGGCTCCGTTCTAGGCCCTATTTTATTTTTCCTATATATCAATGATCATGTTATGGACCTGGGCTGTTCAGTGTATCCTGTACTATTTGCTGATAACAATAACTTCTTCATCACTGGCACCAATTTACCATCGGCAATAACCTCTGCCCAGGTCCTTCTGAACAGAGTCCAGGCGTGATGCCTTACGAATAACATGACTATTAATAGCAAAAAAAGTCCAATAGTATTGTTCAGAGTCCCCCACAACAAAGACGTAATTCAACCTGCTCTTGGTCTCAAGTACTCCTCCGACATCCTCCCACAAGTGGAGGTTGCCAAGTTTCTTGGTGTATTTATTGACTCATGCTTGTCCTTCTCTAATCATATTTCATACATCACAGCAATAATTTTGAGACAAGTAGCTATGATTAACCGTGTGAATTATTTCCTTCCTCCTGACATCCTAGTTACCCTCTATTATTCCTTTATTTTTCCTTACTTTTCTTATTGCGGATCAGTTTGGGGAAATACAAACCGGTCTTTCACTAAAAAACTCAAATTTGCCCAAAACCATGCCATTAAAGCAGTTTTTCTCCTTCCCCGTCTATATCCAATCCGTGATTTGTATTCAGGTTTTGGCATAGCTCCACTTGATCAAATCATACAAAAACTAAACTTATCGCTTGCTTACTCTGCTTTCCACAATAATCTTCCCCCTCAACTACTAACCTTTTATGACATTAATAATTCGGAAGCCCATTGTCACCGTTCATCTAGTAGAGCCTTTATATCTCCTAAATGAGTTTCTAGTGCTGCCCAGCAATCTCCCATTTATAAATCTATTATTCAATGGAACAAAATACCCTCCAGTGTTCAACTAGCCAAAAGTTTCAGCAAGCTGTATAACAATGTAACAAAACTTAATAATATAATTTAATCTTTCAATTTTTAACCAATTTGCTTTAAATACCAATGTTTTATTCTTCTTCTTTTTTTTTTTTTTTTTTTTTTTTTTTAGTGTTATTTTTTTTTTTTTTTTTTTTTTGGTCCTTAACAATTTCTCTTATAGGATCTTTATTGTTATTAATGTTTGTGTTATGTTTTTATTCGAATAATAAATTGAATTGAAATAGTCCAGGACTTTTAGCTCAAAAAAGTGTCGAACCCGGACAAAATTGCAATATAAACGAAAATGGTACCAAAATGATCAGAGAAATAATTCTATACAACATACTAAAAGTCCCCATAAATCCGAGTGGGGCGGGAACCCGAAAAACAGGGGAAAAGGGGGAAATGCGGGAGAAAATGGAAAAATGTCGAACATACCCAGAAAAAAGTTTAAAGTGAGTTTTCTGATGTTTTCACATACGCTGATTACAAAATTGACATATAAAATTCAGTATAGAAAAAGATTACTACGAAAAACGGGGGAACAGGGGAAAGAGGGGAGAAAGGAGAAGAATACAGGGTAGGGGTAGAAAGCGGTTTGAAAGATATTTTCTGGGGTATTCCTATCTTGTGATTACGAAATTGAGAACTAAAATTATATAAAAAAAATTGATTAACATAAAACGGGGAAATGGGGGGGGGAGGGAGGGGAAAAAGGGAAATATACAGGGTAGGGGTAGAAAGCATGTGGAAATGTTTACAAATGTTAATACAGGAGATCTATAGAGGTTCGGCTACCCCATAGGTTCGGAAAAGGCAAAAAAAAAACTCGAGAAAGAAATACGGAAAGATACTGAAATTACTTTATTCCGTATTCCTCGCCGTTATCAACAAGCGCGTGGGTTCGTCAACATAATCCTGTTCTATTTCGACATTCAGTAAGAGAAGCAAGGTAGACTATCCTGGTGCCGACGACAAAACCTATCCTGACGGAATGACATCTAGCGGATCCAATAGTCCCCAGTCTGCGTGGATGCTTACACATGTGACATGGTAGCAGGATAAATCAAGGTACAACGAGATTTTTTTGTTAAGTCAAGCATAATTTTGCGCCAGTACCCGCTTCAGTGAATGATCTAATGCAGAAACTGACGGGCCCAGAGTACAGTTCTAGTGAACAGCACGTTACTGCAACCGCAGCACGAATAAAGAGAGATACTAAGGATCTACTGACGTTTCTTGAATCCCTTCTAGAGAACTGTCCTTTCACTAGTTCCACAGAGCTTTGAAGTATAGGTTCCGGGCTGATTGCCCAAAAAGGCGTCAATGCAGAGGATGCTAAAGCTGTAGGTGAGCTGATCCTCCAGCGCATGGATGGCCAATCCGTCGAAAGTTTTTCATTCAGGAAGAAAGACAAAGTCGTTACACTGGTATCCGATGGGAACATAAGGATAGATGGCGAGATTTTGCATATCGACCCTGCACTGCTTTTTCAACGTCTTTTGACTGCTGCCCATGCATCTGAAAATGACACGGCATAAACTCTACGTTACGAACTGTGCAGTTATCCACCCGCTTTGTTTGAGAATTCTGGCATAATGCGTCAGCCAGACAAATCTGCACTAGCGAAAGCAATATGGAAAGAAGCGAAAACGGACTCGATTCACCACCTGCCAGTGTCAAATCGTGTCACTGTAGTTGACGGAGGTTGGCTGCTTCAGCAAGTACCTTGGAAGATTGGTGATACCTATGATTCAATCTGTGACAGCTATGTTAGTTTCGTTACTCGACGCTGTACGTCCCCTACTGTTGTCTTCGTTGGATAAAGGGCGGGTCCAACCGCGAAAGATGCTACCTACAATCGACGGTATAAGGGAAGCCAGCATCAAGTGATCGATTTCAGTTTAGGGATAAAGCTCCAGAAAAAGAAGGAAGAGTTTTTGAGCAACTCTCAGAACAAACAGCGAATTATAAGCTACATCGGGGAAAAACTCAGAGCCAAAGGATTTGAAGTCGTCCATGCGAAGGACGATGCTGACTATCTAATCGTGAAGACTGCCGTAACGAAAGCAGAAAACTCTGAAACAATAGTTCTTGGCAACGACACTGACCTTCTGATTCTACTCTTGTATCACCTCCCACCTAATGCAAAAACACTTTACTTCGAATCGTCAACGAACGCAAAAGAAGCGATAATACGGTTCTGGTGCCTCAACGAAGTTAAAAAAAAAATGGGAGAAGTATCCAGGCTACTTCTGGTAGGACACGCACTCTTGAGATGTGACACGACCTCACGAGTTTTCGGACTTGGAAAGCAAGCTGTGCTACCTCTTTTGAAGAAGAGCGAAGTGTTTCTGGATGAATCATCGTCTAAAGATGAAATTGTGAAAGCGGGTGAATATCTTCTCCTCAGCTTGTATAAAGCACGACCAAACGAAGATCTCACTAAGCTGCGACATCGAATTTTCTTGGAAAAAGTTTCCTTGTCAAATACTACGGCGTTTGTTAAGCCTGAAAGGCTTCAGCCAACCGAAGCTGCAGCTTCATTCCACTCCCAGCGAGTGCGCCTCCAGGTATCCCGTCGGAAAGGGGAACCAGCTGACCTCGACCCGGCTGACTGGGGTTGGGTCCTCAGAGACCATAAATACTCACCTGTGATGACCGATTTGTTGCCCGCACCTCAGACTCTTTTGAGTGTCGTGAGATGCAACCGTAAGACAGGCTGCGAGAACTCGCGATGCAGCTGCAAGAAAAATGGATTAGCGTGTACGTTCGCGGTCGGAGAATGTCAGGGTATCAACTGTTTGAACAGGGGCAACGAGATTGTCGAAGACGAGGAGCTCGACTAGTGACATCAATGCTGTGTTTTTCAAGTCAACTCTACTGCCTTAAAAAGTGCAGATTTTACCTATAGTTACTGAAGTTCTTTTTTTAATTTTTTATTCTACGATATTGCCTTCGAAAGTACAAATTTTACCTATAATAGCTGAAGTTTTATACTGTGATCACTGCCAAGCGGTTGTTTTCTTTATGTTTAGTAATTCAAATGGTTGTAAGAAATGTCTGTGATTCAAGAAAGTAAAAGTTTGATACATAAGCGAGTTATTTTGTCCATAGGCCTACTTATTAGCCATTAGCAGCTGGCTCAGGAGTCAGGCTTCCCTTTCCCTTTTCCGTTATTTCCTCCAGTTTTGTTCGGTTTTCATGGTTCTCGTTTTCTTTCCTTCATTTTAGGTGTCAGTTTCGTGATCAGCAGATAGGAAAACCCCAGATTACACATTTCAAACTGATTTCTACCCCTGACTTCAATTGTCCCTTTTCTTCCCCTCTTTCCCCCTTTTCCCCCGTTATGGTGGGGCTCATGTTCTTTATTTCATTTTAGATGTCAGTTTCGGGATCAGCAGATAGAAAGACCTCAGAAAACATATTTCAAAGTGCTTTCTACCCCTACCCTGGATTTTAAATTTTTTCCCCTCTTCCCCCTGTTCCCCCCGTTTTCCGTAGTACTTTTATTCTATACTGAATTTTAGATGTCAGTTTCGTGATCAGCGTATGGGAAAGCCCCAGAAAACTCACTTTGAACTATTTTCTGGGCATGTTCGGCATTTTTCCCAATTTCCCCCGCATTTCCCCCTTTTCCCCTGTTTTTCGGGTACTCGCCCCACTCGGATTTTTGGGGACTTTTAGTATGTTGTACAGAATTTTTTTCTGACTATTTTGGTACCATTTTCGTTTATATTGCAATTTTGTCCGGGCCAAACCCTAAAAGTCCTGGACTATAACGCTGTTATAGGTTTGTCGCAGTCATTTATTATATGCAATTTTGGTGGTACAATTCAGACCAATTTTGGGAGATCCTCTGTGTATGGATATGCAACCATGTCTTCCCACAAAGAGGGTACTACTGCTTTTCCTTTTCCTTTTCTTAAACTGTTTTGGTTTAAACTCTTTCCCTGTGTCAACGCTGAAAAAGTCTTGTTATGATACAGACCCAATGTCCGTTTCATTGATCATCTTCTTTTGTTTCCTACTGGATATACCCCCATTATTTTCAAAATTTACTTTTTTTGGTTTTGTAAGTGTACACCAGTTTGGCTTTACATCTTTTATTAAACACTGATATAAAATTTTGGGGCCGGAATTTAGGGGCCTGATTTTAGGCCAGTAAAATTCTGAGGCCTTCCTTCTTTGGTTACAAAAAAAAACAGGTGTTTACTTTACTTTTAGACTGGCGCGTTGCTACTCTCACTTCTTTTTTTTAACTTTTTTAGATTTAGTTTAGTTCATTTTTTCACTTTTTTTAGTTTCACTTTTTTCACTTTTCTTAGTTCAACTTTTTTAGTTTAGTTTGTTTCTAATATAACTAAGAATCTATTAAGTATAAAGACTCATACGTGCCTAAAGAAGGGTAAACTCCTGAGATAGGTTTTAAGGACCTTCCTCAGTTGAAAATTGAGAAATGGTAACCTAAAACGCGCTTTTTCTACTTTGACCTTTCGTCCTCTACCTCTTTGGAAAAATTATCTGACCATACTTTAGAATAAGGGTTACCCTCCCTCATAGGAAATAATATAAATTCAAAGAGGAATGGAAAGAAGAAAATATTTGTTTAATTTTTTTCTTATTCTGATTTTTTTGCATTAGTTGTCTCAATTTTTTCCCTTTTTAACATTGAAGACGTGTTGTAATAAAGCCAAAATATTCAATTAATTGTTCTTCTTCTTTTTCTTCCCACTAGAGATAGGCCCATTGTTTTCAGGGGTTACTTCTTGGTTTTGTTATGGTAGACCAGTTCAGCTATATTTCTTGTTTATTATGTTTTTTTGTTTATTTAAAAATTTTATTTTAGTTTTGATGGTTAACTGAACAAGCGATGCAGATTTAAATTACTACATAATCTAGTACCCATCGGTGTTGCAGGTTTTTAATAGATTTTGTAGCTGTAAACCATCACCTGTCTTACAGAACAGTTCTATTCTCTCATGCTCAGTTTATAATTTTTTTTTTTGTTTTTTTTTTTTTTGTTAAATTAAAATTTAATTTTAAATATAATCCTTAATCTTCTCAGGAACAATGATGCAAAAGTATCATCAAAATTTGTGAAAAAACAAATGTTAGAAAGCAATCGTCTAACAAAAGTTTTTGCTTTTCATGATTTTTTTCTGTAATCATCTGTCACTTTTTTTTCTATTAGGTGGCCTTTCGCAGCAGGAATGGAGAGTTGCCGAACTGAATAAAAGACTGATGTCTTACCTTCAGCCTTACCTCACACACTCGTATCAGAACGTTCGGGACCGCATAGGAAGCGTGGTAACCAACATCTTTTTGCAAGACATTTACATCCCGGGCGTAAATCCAACTCATTCTCCGAGAAAAAAGGACTTTATGGAAAATGTTATTCCGAAGCTAGAAGTATTAAAAGATGACAAGGTGTCATTGATTGAAGGGGACGGCAGAAAAGAGGTTTTAAGACTGTTCAAAACTGTTTGTCAAATCCTAAGTGGATTGTTGACAAGAAGTCCGAACGGTGCAACTCCAGAGATGTTTGGCTTTCTTCCAGTTCTTTGTGCCAATGAAAGTTTTGACATTGACCCCGAGCTTTCAAGAGACTGTGTTATGTGTCTATCGTCAATGTCTCAGGCTGCCCTAAGTGCGGAATGTGTTGAGATAGCATTGATAACAGTGGAGCAAATTAGTTCAAGTCCAAGCTGGAAATCTCGGGCTACTTGTCTGGACTTTTTTCAGTGCTTAGCTTTTAATAACATGTTTGTGATTGCCACGAAAAAGGACTGGGTAGACAGAACAGTGAACGTGGTACTGAAACTTCTAAGGGATGAAAGACTGGAAGTAAGGGAGAAAGCTGCTAAAGTTTTCGGAGGCCTTCTGCACTGTGATTTTGTACCCAAAGAGGACTTTTTTGTTCTTATGGTAAGTTCACTTCTGCTTCTGTAATGTATTTTTACAAGTTCAGTAATCTAAGGGATATTATAGGTTTCTGTGCCGCTCAACTTTTCCCCTGTTCTTGTAAAAAGTGTCCCTTAAAGTAGAAGTTCAGCCCCCGCCCCTTCTCAGAATAATTTGATAGGCTCCTTGTTTTCAGTAGGCTCTTTTTTCTAAGAAATGTCGGGTCCTTTCATAGGCAGCGCGCTAGCGCTGCCTAAGTAAAGAACGGTGTGGGCACAATGTGTTGTTTTTTTTGTTTTTTTTCATACCCGGGCACTTCGTATCGAAGGAGTCGTCGTAGAAACTTCGAAAAGGGCTCATTCGATTGGAAATTGGAGTGGCTAGTGCCCTTTTTAATAGTCGAAAGTGATTGGCGGGCCAATCACAATCACAAAAATGTATTTGAGAATAGCTTGACAGTGAGGTCTGCTGTGTTCTTTAAGGTCAGTATCGGATTTGGTGATCATTTTTTGGTCCTTAGGTGGTTTTGCCGGTGGGTTTGCCTTTTTCTCATCGGGAGGTTTTGCAGCCTTATTGGGGGTTGTAGCAGGTGCTTTCTTTTCCTTCTTGACTGGTGAGGCCATGCTCTGGGATACTACAGATATAGGGGCCACGTAAGCTTAAATTTCCGAAATTTCGATGTCCTCCAAAGAGTCTCTCTGTATCTACTGCTACTCACTTTAGTGATAATTATTTTTTACAAAGTCAGAGAATTTGAGGGACCAACCACAAAGGCAATTTTGTCCCAGGTATCTCTGCGATAGATCGCATTACTTTTTTCCTAGAGTTTGTGTTTATTCACTTCCTTTCTTCTATGTTTTCTGTCTGATGTGGGAGTTAAAGAGATAAAACCTCCACTAGAGTAAAGGCACGTCCTTATTTTCTAAGTACATATTTATGTATTTTCTTTAGAAGTGAGTATGTTAAATAGATATAGCTTATTAGTTTTTTTTTAATTAAACTAGATTTTAAAATAAAAAATTAACAAAATTTCATATTTATATTAATAAACTTTTTAAATTTAAAATTTTTTACGATTCATAGAATTTCCACGTTCTGTATGATACGTTACTTTATTGTAGTGTTAGTTATCCACGAATTAAATTATAAAATAAACCCAATACCAATCCCAAACATGACTATCAATAACTAATACAATTTAAAAAATTTTTTTTATTTCTATATATCATATTCTTTTTTATTACTACATGTTACAGACATTATCTTAATATTTTAAAACAAAACAGTACTATTGACTGCGTTGTTTATCGAGTATGGCTTGAGATGACATCTTGTTCACTAGTTCCTGCCAATTATTGTCGGTTGGAACCCATTAACAGAATCGACCTAGTCGTTCGGGTCTTGTGTATCGTCTAGTAAGCCCGCCAAACTCTCCCACAGATCTGCATGGGGGAGGGTTAACTCATCATTAAGTCTAACCTATCTTGTTCCGCAAATTTGTGCTCTCCAGGTCATGGCGTATATCGTCCGTTAATGCTTCTGTCCTATCACCAACAAGGCCATAGTTTACGTTAGGTCTAAAGTGTAGCTCCTTTGCTAACTTTTATATATGCTTCATATCTTATTTATATTTTACTTACTGTATGCTAAAGTCTGAATAATTTACGTAAATAACTCCGACAATTTTAAACAAAGAAAAATTAGTTGTTATCATATTGTCTCATAATAAAGTTTCTTTGAACATATTTTTTTTCCATTTACATAAAAATTTAAAGCAAAAAAATATGTTTAACCTACATAAAATTTCAAAACTAGCCTATGGAATAAATAATTTTGAAAATAGCCATTTTGTTCAGCGTAGTTGATTTCCAGATAGAAAATATCTTTTTGAGGAGGACACTCCCTCACAACCCACGGGGCAAAGGTTTTAAGTTATGCCCTGAGGGCATATAAGGTTTTTATAGAAGACGTTGTCGTAGAAACTCCAAAAAAGGCTCATTCGATTAGAAATTCAAAGGGCTAGTGCCCTTTTTAATAGTCGAAAGTGATTGGAGGACAGCTAACCCCCCCCCCTCACGCCAATCATTCCCCCCAATACATCCAAACAAAGCCATTTTGTTCAGCGTAGTTGATTTCCAGTTAGAAAATATCTTTGTGGAGGACACTCCCCCCCGACCCTCTGGGCAAGGGTTTTAAGTTGTGCCCTGGGGGCATATAAAGTTTTTACAGAAGGTGTTGTCGTAGAAGCTTCAAAAAAGGCTCATTCGATTGGAAATTCAAAGGGCTAATGCACTTTTTAATAGTCGAAAGTGATTGGAGGGCAACTAAGCCCCCCCCCCCACGCCCATCATTCCCCCAAACACATCCAATCAAAATTTTGATATAGCCATTTTGTTCAGCGTAGTTGATTTCTAGATAGAAAATATCTTTTTGAGGAGGACACTCCCCCACAACCCTCGGGGCAATGGTTTTAAGTTGTGCCCTGGGGGCATATAAGGTTTTTATAGAAGACGTTGTCGTAGAAACTTCAAAAGAGACTCATTCGATTGGAAATTCAAAGGGCTAGTGCCCTTTTTAATAGTCGAAATTGTTTGGTGGGAAAATAGCCCCCCCCCCCCCCTACGCCCATCATTCCCCCAAATACATCCAATCAAAATTTTGAGATAGCCATTTTGTTCAGCGTAGTTGATTTCCAATTAGAAAATATCTTTTTGTGGAGGACACTCCCCCACAACCCTCGGGGCAAGGGTTTTAAGTTGTGCCCTGGGGGCATATAAAGTTTTTACAGAAGGGGTTGTCGTAGAAGCTTCAAAAAAGGCTCATTCGATTGGAAATTCAAAGGGCTAATGCACTTTTTAATAGTCAAAAGTGATTGGAGGGCAACTAGGCCCCCCACGCCCATCATTCCCCCAAACACATCCAATCAAAATTTTGATATAGCTAATTTGTTCAGCGTAGTTGATTTCTAGATAGAAAATATCTTTTTGAGGAGGACACTCCCCCAGAACCCTCGGGGCAAGGGTTTTAAGTTGTGCCCTGGGGGCATATAAGGTTCTAATAGAAGGCGTTGTCGTAGAAACTTCAAAAAAGGCTCATACGATTGGAAATTCAAAGGGCTAGTGCCCTTTTTAATAGTCGAAAGTGATTTAAGGGCAGCTAGCCCCCCCCCCCGCTCGCCCATCATTCCCTCAAACACATCCAATCAAAATTTTTAGATAGCCATTTTGTCCAGCGTAGTTGATTTCCAGATATAAAATATATTTTTGAGGAGGAAACATCCCTACAACCCTCGGGGCAAGGGTTTTAAGTTATGCTCTGCGGTTATATAAGGTTTTTATCGAAGGCGTTGTCATATAAACTTCAAAAAAGGCTCATTCGATTCGAAATTCAAAGGGCTAGTACCCCTTTTAATAGTCGAAAGGTTTTTTACGCCAACTAACCCACGCCCTCACGCCCATCATTCCTCCAAACACATCCAATCAAAATTTTGAGATAGCCATTTCATTCAGCGTAGTTGATTTCCAGATAGAAAATATGTTTTTGAGGAGGACTCTCCCCCACAACCCTCAGGGCAAGGGTTTTAATTTATGCCCTGGGGGGCATATAAGGTTTCTATAGAAGGCATTGTCGTAGAAACTTCAAAACAGGCTCATTCGATTTGAAATTCAAAGCGCTAGTACCCTTTTTAATAGTCGAAAGTGACTAGAGGGCAACTAGCCCCCACCCCCACGCCCATCAGTCCCCCAAACACTTCCAATCCAAATTTTGAGATAGCCATTTTGTTCAGCGTAGTTGGTTTCCAGATAGAATATTTGTTTTTGAGGAGGACACTCCCCCACAACCCTCAGGGCAAGGGTTTTAAGTTATGCTCTGAGGGCATATAAGGTTTTTATAGAAGGCTTTGTCGTAGAAACTACAAAACAGGCTCATTCGATTGGAAATCCAAAGGGCCAGTACCCTTTTTAATAGTCGAAAGTGATTTGAGTGCAACTAGGCCCCCCCCCCCCTCACGCCCTTCATTCCCCAAACACATTCAATCAAAATTTTGAGATAGTCATTTTGTTCAGCTTAGTTGATTTCCAGATAGAAAATATGTTTTTGAGGAGGACACTCCCCCACATCCCTCAGGGCAAGGGTTTTAAGTTATGCCCTGGGGGTATATAAGGTTTTTAAAGAAGGCGTTGTCGTAGAAACTTCAATAAAAGCTCATTCGACTGGAAATTCAAAGGGCTAGTGCTCTTTTTAATAGTCGAAAGTGATTTGAGTGCAATTAGCCCCCCCTCATGCCCTTCATTCCCCCAAACACATCCAATCAAAATTTTGAGATAGCCATTTTGTTCAGCTTAGTTGATTTCCATATAGTAAAATTTTTTTTGAGGAGGACACTCCCCCACAACCCTCAGGGCAAGGATTATAAGTTATGCCCTGGGGGCATATAAGGTTTTTATTGAAATCTGTTTCGTAGAAACTTGAAAAAGGGCTCATTCGATTTGAAATTCAAAGGACTAGTACCATTTTTAATAGTCAAAAGTTATTTGAGGGCAACTAGCCCCCCTCTATCACCCACCTTTTCCCAAAACACATCCAATCAAAATTTTTAGATAGCCATTTTATTCAACGTAGTTAAAAGTTTTGGAAATTCGGTCTTTAAGGATGACAACCCCTTCCCCCACAGCCCTCAGGGGTTGTAAGTTATGCCCTGGGGGCATATAAAGTTTTTATTGAAAGCGTTGTCGTAGAAACTTCAAAAGGGCTCATTCAATTGGAAATTGAAAGGGCTAGTGCCTTTTTTAATAGTTGAAATTGATTGGATAGCGACTAACGCCCCTCTCACGCCCACCATTTTTCCAAACACATCCAATCAAAATTGTGAGATATCCATTTTGTTCAACGTAGTTGAAAGTTCGGGAAATTACTCTTTTAGGATGATAACCCCCTCAGAGCCCTCAGTGCAAGGGTTGTAAGTTATGCCCTGGGGGCATATAAGGTTTATATAGAAAGTTGTTGTATATGATTTATAGAATAGATTTTAGTCTTCCTCAAATCCAATTTTTATATGTTTAAAAATCAAACGTTCCCTTAAGATTAAATCAAAATGCACTTTGATAATGCTAATTCCCAAATAAGGCATCTCAGCAGTATCCCAAGAACGACTGAGGGTATTATGTTCAAACGTTCGGGGCTACTTCTACTCTTAAAATTTAACCAAATCCATATAGCGTAAGTGTATCCAAGCTATCAAAGAAAGTAAACAGATTTTTTTGCGAATGGTATCAAGTTTTCCATTACAGGTCAACTAGAGGAGCTATGAAACTAAATTAAACAGTACTATTTGTGTCCAGATTTTTAAAAAGGTGTATGCTGTTAAAAATTGCTGAAAATTTTTCTCCGGCATACAAATTGCAGGCCGAACTACAAAGTCTTAAAAAACGAAAAGATTTAAAGTATTATTTTCCTTTTCCCTGAAAAGACTATGTCAATATAAATCGAACAGAAATTAATTAAAAAAACTTTCCACAAAATAAGTTTTTCAAAAAAGTAAAGAACTCCATTAAACAAAAAATGAGCAAAACTAAAACAAATAATCTACCAAGCGTGAAACTACCACAAATCAGCATTGATAAATAAATGAAACCCAAAACGAACAGAAATTACAACAATTAACCGAGTCAAACCAAAACGAGCTGAAATTAACATAAGTTGGGTGCAAAACCCCTATGCCTTCACAAGGCCAGAACAAAATTTGCACTTTACTGAAAAAATACAAATGAATGTGCATTGCCAGTTAAATACACATATACTGTTATTTAGTAATAAAAATTTTAATATTATTTTATTTATTAAATTTATAAAAATAAAAAAGATTATATTTTTTCAGTAAAGTGAAAATTCTGTTCTGGCCTTGGGAAGGCATAGGGGTTTTGCGCCCAACTTATGTTAATTTCTGCTCGTTTTGAGTTAGACTCGGTTATTATTTTCTGTTCGTTTTGGGTTTCATTTATTTATCAATGCTGATTTGTGGTAGTTTCACGCTCGGTAGATTATTTGATTTTCGTTTTGCTCATTTTTTGTTTAATGGAGTTCTTTACTTTTCTTTGAAAAACTTATTTTGTGGAAAAAGTTTTTTTAATTAATCTTCAGTAAGGCTCTTGGTTTAGCCTGAGCTTCTTATCTTGCACACTGAGATGGTTCACAAAAAAAAAATAAAAAAAAATCACAAAATTCTTGCATCTCGCTCTGCATTTTCATGGATTGGCGGCAATTTTAGTTCTTCTAATTGCTCAAATAGGGGTGTGCCCAGGATTTCTGGGTAACTCTTGTTCGAATTATAAAGTTTTCTTTATTTTTGCCCCCGTCCCTGTTTTTTTTGTTGTTAAACCCCCTCCCCCATTAAAAAAAACTTTGGGTACATACCTGGCTCAGATATTAAATAAAATGCCAGTAGGGTAAATTTTTAGGAAATTGTCTGAATTTCATTCCGTATCTTCACAGGTAAAACATTGTGGCATGAAATATCCCATTTTGATAATAAATGTGAAAAGACAAAATTATGTTCATTTGGACCGACACTCACAATTCATGACTTGTATTTTAGAATCTTTGGAAGTTTATGATATATAATCTATTTTTTTATGATGACTCTTCGAATACTACTATGCAATGTATGCTATGTATTGCTTGATTATAATCAGCATTTTTATCGGTCACCTTTGATCTAGATTAGCCATTATTATTATTTGTTTTGTTTTGTATTTTTATGACCAGTGTGTTGTTTTGTTTTTCTTTTCTTTATGTTCTATTAATTTGAGAGGCTATTATAATATTTGAAATGAAACGAATAATTGCTCCCGCAAAACCAAGTTTTTTTTTGCCCTCTTCGTATTCAAACGTAATAAAATGTTTTTTTTTCTTGGCTTGTCTGAATAACTGAGTTTAAAATATAATTAAAGATATACTAAAAATGATTTGTCTTTTCTTCTGGAAATTAAATTTTCCATCGCAACCAAAGTACTAAAAAGGAATTGAAAGCGCGTTGAAAATAAGATTTGCAAAGTTAGCTATTGTAATAAAAACATAGGAAGTATATTTTATTTTATGTTTTTTATTGTTATTATTATTATTTTAAAATAAGGTCTATCCGGAAATGAGATTTTATGTGGCGCAGTCAGAGTTTTTGCATACATAAAATTGTTTTTATTTTTTTATTTACTTTTGTTTTTTATTTTGTTTTTATTTTTATTTACTCCGATGCATAGGTCTTTTTCTTTGTTATTATTTCAGCAGCCGAACTGCGATGACAATAGAAGATCGAGTAGACTCTCAGTTTTGGGACTTGAATAATTTCTTATCTTGGCTCCTCTATAAAAGACTTGCTGTTTAACAATCAGAAAGCTCTGTAGTTGTGAACCAAAATAACTCGACTCCTAGAAAGTGGTCTACAGAAAGTATATTGACGTCTGTACGTATACACCACTGTGTATGAATTTGGACAGTATAATCAAACTCAATAATTTTTGGCCACTACATTCTCGGTGCGTACAAACAGCTGCTCCCATTTAATCTACCATGAGCGGCCCAGTGTATATTACCCTGGAACACTTTTGGCATTAACTTTCTCAAAATGCCTTTGAAACCAACACGAGACGGTTTCCAACTTCTAAAAATAATTAATAATAACAATACACTACTAATTACCGATTTTTATATATTGGAATGGATGTATTGAAATAAATTAATTTAAAATTAGATTCTTTAAGAGTTAATGTTAAAAAGGTGAAGCCAAGTTTTGCGTTCAAGAGATATCTGACTTGTCTACCCGTGAAAAAATCTAATGTCGCTTATGTTTCTACTTGTTTAAATGTCCCCCGGGGCGCTTGCATCTCCGCCTGGCTTTGTCTAATGGTTGAGATAGGGGATGATTGTATTGTCTAAATTTATCTACAGTGGCATACACCGACTGAAAATTTCTTAATTTCTTTAAAGTCTATTTTTCCTTAATTAGTTTTAACATTTGATTCTATATTTCTTGTGGTATTTCTTGTTATCTTATAGGCGTCGCCTTGAGAAAGTAATATGTCATAAATTGTTGCAGCAATAAAAGATTCGTTGGGATCAAACATTTTCTACTGAGCCTATCAACTCTGAGATTTGAGTCATTTTGAGGCGTGATGTCATAATTGTTGCAGCAATAGTAGATTAAGTACGATTTGTTGGGATTGTAGTTTCTATCAAGTCAATCAACTCTGATACTCAGGTCGTTTCAGTTCATAATTTCATTTGCAAAACCAGTTTTTCGAGCTTTTTTAAAATAGAAAGCTTATTTTTAAAATAGAAATCTGGTGAAGCGAGTCCCAAAAATTGGCAGCAGAGAAATAGGGTTATGTCAATCAATTCAGTACCCCTGTCACTTCGAGTCGCAATTTCTTAAGAAAAAAAAAATTCTCGCCGGGTTTTTGTTAAGAGAAAGAGCTCGCAAAGTAGATGTAATTGCGACTCAAATAGCTCAAGTTGCAAATATTGGTAAGACGAAAATGGAATTATTATCGGCGTCAGTAGGACTCAAGTAGATTTTTTAGTGCCTTGAGTCCCTTCTTTTCTGTTCTTACTTATTTTTGACATTTAATTTCTCTTACAGAACGGCTTTTTGAAAAATTCCCGGAAGGATGTTTCAAGAAAGAAGCGAGAAATCATAGACCCGAAACATCTCCAATCGTCCATATTAGAGAGACATTGTGGCGTTTTAGGACTTTGTGCGTTTGTCAATGCTCATCCATATGATGTTCCAGATTATCTTCCCGATATCCTTGTGACACTTGGCATCCATGTTCATGACCCTCAACCAATTTCTGTAAGAGGGGCTAGATAATTTGTACCGTTTTTCCAAAAGATTATAGCTGCATTCAGTATTTCCACCATTTCCAAATTCTTCGAGGTTTCCTCGAATCCCCCCCCCCCCCCAAAAAAAAAAGAAAACTGGGTTCTCAGAAATCCCACCAAAAATTGACGATTTGTATTTTGTGTTAACATTTGCGTATTTACCCAACGTTAATTTTCGGGAAGATTTCGAATAGCCAAATTCCTTTCGGGAAAATTTGGGAAAATCCTGAATTGGGAAAACATTAATTTGCGGGAAGATTTTGAACACCCAATTCTCTTTTGGGGAATTTTAGGAAAATAAAGAAAAATTCGTGGATAGTCGGAAGCACTGGGTTTATTTAACTTTTTGATAATTTATAGAAGAGGAAAAATAAGAATTTTTGAACAACTTTTAGGTCAGTTTCCTTTTTTTTTCAACAATTCAAGTAAGAGTTATTTTTTAGTTAAAGAGTGTCCTGCTGAATAGCTAATTTATATATATAGAAAACTGGCTACACAACAATATCTAAGAAAAAAAGATGCACTGTAAGGAAACTTGAATGCTAAAAAAAACTTGTGAAAAAAACAACTAAAATACATATTGACAAGAAGACACAGTTGGTATTACTCAAACCTCAAGGAGAAATATCAGAGCATATCGTCACTGTTGCAGCTAAAGGTTTGGAGAGCAGTCTAGAGCAATCTCTTGCGAGTAATCCCTTTGAGAGTAGACTAGCAAGTGATTTTTAGGGAATTTCTTAGAAGTTTGGAAATGTCAGACACGACCTTTAGTGTGAGAGGGACAATGGCAATCATTACAAAAAGGATGTACTATGCTACGATATTTATTTTTATTTTATTTATTTTAGTGAAATACTAAATGATACAGTTATAATGTTTAATCAAACTATTATAAAGATACATTAAGAACTCTAATCGTGATTGGTACCAAAGGCGGATCTAGAGCAAAATATTTAGGGGGGGGGGGGGGGATGTGACAAGGGCGTCGATAATTGACCAAATTCACGAGTTTTTTAAATAGAATGAGGGCGCTAGAAAAATCCACCTCCCTCAACCAGTTAAAGGGCCTAATTGCCCATCAACCCCAATTTGATGGACCGTGTTGAATAATGACAAGTGGCAATAAAGTCAGTTGTGTGAATGAATGTAGAATTTATACCCTAAATTAAGCAAGTGGGCCATTCAAAACACATGCATTATATTTTTGTGTAATGAACATATTTCAAACTATTTTTTATCCATTTCATCTTTAGCTGCTGGCATTGTTTAGAAGTAATGAAACAATTATTTATGAAAGATATAGACAAATAAGGCGAGGTTCAATTGACCTAATAGGGGGCTAATTAATTAAACAATCGCTGCATACGGAATTGATACAAATAGGAGTTTAAATCCAAGGCAGAATTAACTCAGGTCCTAATCTTTTAAGAATAGTAATGACGTTATTGATATTCTTTCACCCTTGTCCAACCGTCAAAATTTATTTTGACAGTTTTGCCCGTTTTTTGGTCTCTAATTTAAGTTAGCAGAGGATCTAAGAAAAATACAATAAGGACGCCGGGAGAGGGAAACGAATTTTACCAAAGTCGTGACCTATTTTGATTGTTTTTCTACTTTGGTTTTTCGTACGCCAGAAAATGTTATTATGCCAATCTTTATAAAAAATTATTTGCTGTTTTAGAGAAAAAAAAATAGATATGCAGCACTCCGAGTCAAATGATGGGACTCATCAGCACACGAACCGTGGCCCATTGTTCTTTTTTGAAGAGAAACATGATATTGAAATAAATTTAAAGGGGTTACGTATTGTTTACACACTGTTTATTTGATTAATTCAACATAACAAAAAACATATACCCCCAACAGATAGCAAAGCTCGTAAAATTGGGTAAAAAAAAAAAAAAAAAAAAAAAAAATTTTCTCATCATAAAAAAATAAAGAAATAAAAAAAAAACCTGGTTAAAGAAAAAAAACAAAAAACATAACAAACATAAAGAAAACAAACGCTGGACAAGTGAGGCACGGAAGGCTATCCCAACATGGGTAACAAATATAAAAAAAAAAAAAAAATAATAATAATAAAAAAATTTCTAGTCCACCATCACAGGTCAATACATAATTTTAATATTTTCTTCCTTAGAACTGATATTTGCCGAAATGATGCCTCAATTTGAATTCTATCTTTCAGCCTATATTTATTTGAAATAAATGGTATTTGGTATCTAATTGAAAATCTAGACCTTTCACAATTAACAAAGGGAATTCGATATGTTCCAGAACACCTAAGAGCCGAAGGAGGGGGCAGAATCAACAGAGATTTTTCATAAAAATAACTACTAGGATCTTGTATTTTAAAATGCCATATTGATACATTAAGTTCTCTTATATGTTTCAGATCTAATAAATTCAAGAAAAGAAATAATGTTTTATTTTCCGATGCATCTCTAAGTTTTGATGGACGATGTAAAAAATTTCCAAGCATTCTCACTGCTTTATTTTGAAGGATCTGTAGGGGTTTTATATGCGTCCAAAAAGTATTTAAATAAATAATTGTGCAATAATTTAAATAAGGAGCAATCAAAGAATGATAAATTATTTTTAAAATTGAAAATGGAAAAACATGTTGCAAACGATACATAGACCCAATATTTTGCGAAAGTTTCACCCTTAAATGATCAATATGAGTTTGAAATGACAAAAGGGGATCAATAAAAACTCCTAAATAACGATACGATTGAACTCTACGTATTTTATGCTCACCAACTTGAAGCTCCTGACATGAAATTTTTTTAATAGCACGTTTTGAATGACCAAAAACCATAAATTCAGTCTTCTTAAAATTCGGTACTAAGTAATTAGAAACAAACCATCGATTAACTGAACTAACAGTGTTAAACAAATTTTGAATTAATGTAGATGAATCCTTCGCTTTAACAGAAACAGCTGTGTCATCTGCAAATAAAATTGCAAGACCATTATTTCCCTGCAAACATCGTGGAAGATCATTAATATACATCAAAAATAAAAGCGGACCTAATACCGATCCTTGTGGGACACCAATATCTTCAAGATCATTTAAACTAGACAAATGTCCATCAACATCTACCACGATTTTACGTCCATAAAGGTATGATCTTATTATATCTAGTCCTTTCCCTCTTATACCGGAATTTTCCATTTTATCAAAAAGAATTTCATGGTTTAAAGTGTCAAATGCTTTTTTAACATCATAAAAAACAGTAGATACATGATAATTACTATCTAAGCAGTCATTTATTTCTAATACAAGAGCTGCAACTGCTTGTTCCGTCGAATGGCCTGTCCTAAATCCAAACTGATATTTGGTAAAAAAAATTTATTTTATCTAGATAATTAGTAATCCTTCCTTTTAAAACTTTTACCAATACTTTAGACAATGGTGATAAAATTGCAATAGGACGATAATTATTTGTATCAGATTTATCTCCTTTTTTATGCAATGGTATTACACGTGCAATTTTCCATCTTTTAGGAAATGTACCTGAGAAAATACATAAATCTAAAATATGAAGCAATGGTTCAAAAATTTCACCTGCAATATTTTTTAGCAAATTAGTTGAAAGTTCATCATATCCCAATGAATTACCATTTTTTAAATTCTTAATGACCTTTTGAAATTCTGCAAAAGTAACCGGGGCCATAAATATGCTCGTATCTTCAGTGGGCGGTAGATATTTTTTATGCGACCTTGGGGAAGAAAGGTCAACTTCTCCTGAAACAACAGATGATCCAATACTAGCAAAATATTCACTAAACTTCTTAGCAACAGCTTGTGGTCCTCTAAATTCTTTACCATTAATATCAAATAACACTTCAGGGTGTAACAACTTTTTATTTCTTCCAATTTTATCTTTAATCAAACTCCAAGTTTTTCTTGGGGAATCTGAATTTCGAAAAGATTTTTCATAATATAGTCTTTCACTTACTCTAAGGATCCTTACCAGCATATTCTTATAATTTTTAAAACGCGTTATATTTATTTCCGTGGGATATTTTATTCTAATTTTAAATGAACGATTTTTCTCATTAATAGATCTCAAAAGTGATTCATTTATCCAAGTTTTTTTTGGGGTAAGTTTCTTTCCTCTCGGGATCCTATATGGGCAAAAAAGATCAAGCTTTTCATTCATAATATAATAAAATTTATCTAATGATTGGTTCGGATCCTTCTCATCAATTACAGGACTCCAATCAACATCACCAAGCCCTTCTTTTAACCTTAACACATTTTTATGTGAAAAATCTCTACGCTTGGTTTGATTTTTTTTATTATGCGGAAAATTTATAAGAAAATAAATTATACAGTGGTCAGATGAATCATCAGGAATAATAAATGTATTAACAGCACTATAAGGTGAAAAAATATTATCAATAAGTGAAAATGATGTATCAGCTATTCTAGAGGGCACAAAACATACGGGGTTTAGTCCATAAGATAGTGGGCCCTCCAAAAACTGCAAAGTATTTCTATCTATTCTATTCTGATCTGCAGATAGGAGTTTCATTAAATCAATATTAAAATCACCCATAACTAAATAAGGAGTATTAAGACTAGCTAATTTATCCAACATACTTTCAAAATTATTTTTAAATTCTATCTGGCTGGATGACGGAGTACGGTAAATAACTGCAATTAAAAACTTCCGATTATTTGGAAAAGAGCATTCAACTAAACAAGATTCAAAAATCATTTCAATATTCATTGGCAAAAAATCAATCCTTATACGTGCTGGTATGCAATTTTTAATCAAAACACCTAGACCCCCTTGTTTTTGTCTTTTCCGGCCGATGTGAAAAAATTGGTAATCTTTTACATGTATATTTTCAATTGAAAAATCATCTAAAAAAGTTTCACATAGGCCTAATATATCTGTATCTGAATCCGACAAAAAAGTTTCAATCACATCCTGCGCAGTCCTCCAACCTTGGCAATTCCAAAACGACATCCTACTTGTATTTACATTTTTTCTTACCAGCTCATTCATAAATATATATTGATTTTTTGGGATATCAAAATTACTAGAAGTATCTTCATCATCACCAGCTACAATAGTTTGAAAAATTGACTGAAATGAAAGAGAATTCCGCTCAAATTCTTTTAACCTTGATGATGGAATTTCACGATTATCTCTATCCATTATCAAATATTAATCCCACGTTAAGAGAAACCACACCATGCCCCAAAAGACCAGCAAACCATAATAAAAAATAATAATTAAAAAAAAAAAAAATAATAATCTCCATTCCGTTTTCCCTCAGTACGACTAATCTGCGCAACTTTTAATTTAACCTCTATGTGGATCTAAACAAAAATAAAAAAAAAGGAAAGAAAAAAAAATAATAATAATAATACACCTTATATAAACTAAACATAAAAAAAACACTTTCAATTTAAATGTTTTCATTCATATTACTTGGGCACATGAACTATTACTGCAACTGCAACCCACGACATTACGACATTTGAACATCGACAGGGAATATAACAGGCACTTCCCTTCGGGCAATGGAAAATTTTTTATGAAAATCGTCAATCTCCGGTATGGCATCATTGAATGTGTAATTGGTAATCGAGCCGTCTGGTCTTTTCACTAGCAGATTCGGCTGAAACCCCTTCGATATCCTGGCATCACATCCATGATCTTTTCGTAATTTGTCACGTTTCACTAGAAGCAGCTTTCGCACTTTACGGATTTCAGTTGGGACATCATCGCTGATGAACAGGTTGCTGTTGTTTCCAGGGAATGTCTTATCCTTAAGCTTGCTAGCGTTCTTCAATATGGCAAACTTATCGTCTTTTTTGTTCAGTGTCACCTTCAAAAATTTACGGTTGCTATCATAATGAGTAACTGTGAAATTTACTTCGGGCATTTCCAGCCCGTGACGAACTACCTCTGTGAATAGAACTTGAGCGTGGTTATTATCCTTACAAGCTGCGTTCCATATGATGACATTATTTTCTAGCTTTGCAGCTTCCATTCTCACAACCCGAAACATATAATCTTCATTTTTCCTTCTTAATTCCATTATTTCATCCGTGCAAGTTTTTATTTGCATTTTGAGGCTAGAGGTTTCATTCTCAATCTTTCCAATTTTCGATTCAGTATTGTTTATCTTATTCGTTTGTAGCGATTGTTCTTTTTCCAAGTTATCCACCCGTGCGGTAAGAGTTCCTAATTGATTGTTGATATTGTCCAACTTATTTCCATTTTCTTTCACAACATCAAGAATTTGCTTAAAATCCGCAGCTAGTATCGATATTTCCGGTTTCGAGTTAGAACTGAGTCCTGAGGTGTCAAATGAACTGTCCATGCCTTTTTGCTTAGCATTTTTCCTTTTACGTCCCATCTAATCACAAATATATCAATAATCCTTGATATAATATTGTCACATAAATTCACGCCACACAGAGGTCTTAATTACATCTTATTCTGACGAGAGCATTGAATGATGAATAATAATCTTTATTATTGCCAAACTGGAATACCTCACTTGGATATCTTATGAAATAACTCAATTTAACAAAGTCAAAAGTTCAATTAATGCATTGGTCAGAAACTCCAGTCAATTCAATTTATCCAGTGACGTCACACATTCCACTAGGTTACAGTTACTGAATAAATGTTTAAATACTTTATGAGACTTAAAAGCGTTCTCACTATTTCGTAACTACTGAAAGAATCCAGTGTCTAATTAAATCAGAATAAAATCCTTTACCGACAACTAGTTCAAAACTGGGATTAATCCTTTTTAAAAGAATAGATAGATCTTAACTGTTCAAAGACTGAATCAATACTGAATCAATACGTATAAGCCTTAAAGTTTTATTGTATATACAAAAACAATTACCTGATATTTTTTCAAACCCTTCGGAGATACAATTAATCACTGTGTACGATGTATTCTGTTTTCATTTGTAAGAAGATAAAAATAAGAATTTAAGGTAAAATAGTTTAAGAAATAAATACAATTTAAATTTAAGTAAATCTTAGAATATATATACTTCTTAGGTGGTTTTTACAAGACACGAATTTTAAAATGTCAACAACATTTTTCAGACGTGACATAGCACTGTCGCAAATGTAAATGTATTTAGTTTGTAAAACGTGACAATTATTGACATTTTTACGCGGGCAAAGAAAAATATACAAATTTCTTTAGTCATTTTTATATAGATTTTTGTCTCAGCTGCTTTTTGTAACACATTGCTTATGTGTTTCTCTTTGCCTTTCTCTGCTTTTAAAATTGATATACTTGTGTAAACCAGCGTGTTCAATTTATACCACGTTGCAAGGCCGTACCCAGGATTTTTTTTTCGGGGGGGGGGGGGTTACTAAAAAAAATTATCGGGGGGATTACCTGTTCAGACGCTCTTTCCCCTCAAATTTGCACATTTAGACACATTGCACTCATTCCCACCCGTGATCGTTTTGGGTGTATTTAGAAAATTGCCAAATTTTTCATCATTAAAAAAATGGTAGTGTGACTGTGACTGTTTTACGAGTCGGACAAACATTTCGGGAGGGGGGTTCTAAACCACCACCCCTCCCCCGCCCCCTGGGTACGTCCTTGCCACGTTGTAGCAATCACAATAATACTAGTTATATGGATTGTTGTTTTAAAGTAGCTATGCACTATTTGTAGTTTATTTTGCCTTTCATTTGATTGACCGTTTTTCCATTTTGAATTGACGCAGCGGGTGAAAGAGTGTACCAAAATTATATTCACCTTATTGTGAACAAAAGAGTTATTGACTTATGTAAGGCATTAATGGGTAATACATTAAGGACGCATTTTGTTAAAATCTGTACGACGTCGGTATAGAATAGAAAAGGACCTATCCTTATTTGAGCTCTTTATTTGTTAAATTCTATGTAACGGGCATGTATGTCGAGGGGTGGGGGGGGGGGTTTCTTTGGACTTAACCTTTAACAAATCTAAAAAGGTCTGTCATAATTGATTCTCATTCTTTTGTGTGTGTTTTTTTCTATTTCATTTCGACACTTTCCTATCGTTGGCATTAATTTTGTTTTTACCTTTTTTGCAGTCCTATGCCTACTTTAACTTTGACTACCAACACCAAATGCCATACGCAAAAAAAAACAAAAAAAAAACAGTCCCTTCGGGTGCCATGATGTTTTTTTTCTTTTTCCTTACACTAGTGGTCTACTGAATAGCTGTCGGTTGGAGACTAGGGCCTCATTTGATAGATTATATTTTTTTGGATTATCGCTTTTGAGATTAGTGCTTTTTATAAGACCATTCATGCCAATGCCTAAAGAAAGTGTCATATTGCACGAAAACGAAAAATTTTGGTACGGTCGTGTTTTTTTCCACTTGCGCCAGCAAGCTTCGTGTAAGATGTAACGCAGCTATTTGGGACTAAGCATTATTATATTATCTGTTATTATATTATTACTTTTATATTATTATTATTATTATTATATTATATTATGCTTAACTGATGAGGCTAAGGGGTTTGGAAAACAGGGTTTTTGGTAGCTATTCAAAGAATCGCTTCCAAAAAGTTAAAGAAAAAAATTACTTTACTTTACTGTACTTTAAAAAATTAAAGTACACAAAGAGTGCTTTAGAGTGCCATCTTCTTGAGTGATATGGTTTTTATGCTGATATACCTTGTTCAGATTGATCTTATTAAGGAAATTGTTTGGTGTGAACGTTGATCCAGATCAGCTGGTTTTCTGCTCCTTGTCTCCTTGACATTGATAGACATAGCCCCTTCTTTTTCCAGAATCCATTCCTTGCTCAAAAGTCAGTATTGTATCGTTGGAATGACAACCAAATCATTTAATACCATTACCAGATTGTGGTTGTTTTTATTTTTTCTGTGAAGCACCTTGGGGTAGTATTTATGGTGCGGTCGCCCCCTTGGCTTGGTTGAAGTTTATTTTTGTTCAGAATACAGTTACAACTTCTAATTATACGAATCTGTCCTGCCAAAAAAAGATAGGCTGTCTCCTCCCCCTCTCCATCTGAAAATTTTTGATCCACCACTGGGTAGTATCGAAACACAACGGCTTAATTTATTTCTTGGTTATATCCATTGTTGCAAATACGTCCATAGTTACGGTTATATCATTTACTAACACCCTAAAATATAAAATCGCGAAGAAAACGAGGACAATTAACAGCCAGTGAAAAAATTGAAAAATTATGCAAATATTTCGGTCAAAGCCTCCGCTTGATCGTCCTCAGTGCAGAATAAAAATATAAAAAACCAAACCTTAAAATAAAAACACAAAATTAAATTAATTGTCCTGGTTTTCTCCGCGATTCTATGTTTTATCATGATTAGCCAGTGTGGTCTCAGAAATTATTTACTAATACCCTATGCGTGTACACGCATAGTTGAGATATAGATATCAAAGTGGACGCAATAAGATATAATCAGCAACATCCAGTAACGACCAGGGGAATGTATGGCTAAACTCGAGAACGATGGAACCTATTTTAAAACAATGGATTTGATTAAAACTTCATTTCTTGAAAAAAGAACATAGAGGACACTACTGGGCTCAGTCATAATGGTGTTTGTGCCATGTAGTCTGCCACGGGGATCTATGTGCCACTGTTTCTTATCTACGTGAATGATCTGAAGGTATGTTTAAGACAGATGTCAATGATAGGATGCAATGATTATGGACAATGCTTCTTATTTTTGTTGATAATACTCATTTACTAGTAGCTGCTAAGACAGATCATGTTTTGAAGGACGGAAAAAAACAATAGAGGCTACTTATCAATACCTGGATACGTGTGTTTACGATGCGTGTGGATACGCTGGAGTAGCTATGCGTGTAGCAATGATACAATGTTCAAGCTCATGGTAGCGTGTGGCCAAAATTGCTCTTTGTAGGTGTTGGGGTTCGAACTCTCTGAAATGCAAGATTAGACAATGGGAGGCTATTTACTTTAACTCAGAACATGTAAAATACAAATTGAAGTGTTCTGAAAGACTGACAAATACTCAGAGCACACGAATCCCTTTTAAACATAAAAGACGTCCATTATATGATCCCGTCCATAGACCTCTATCATATAAATCTACCTGCAGGGAGATAGAAACCATTTCTTCCTCTCTTGGGCATTTCTTCCAATCACGTCTGCAAGTGAGTCCTCAACTTTTTATTGACTTCTAACTCTTTACCAACACAGCCACAAATACTTCTATTCCGAAAAGGAGTCTGTCCAAGTCGGCAGATTTAATTAACTTTTTAGTATACCAAGTGAATATTTCTATTTGTGTCTTTGTGTTTTAGCTCTCTTTATATAATTTTTAACTTTTTTAATTTAGATTTTTAATTCTCCTTATAATTTTTTAATTGTTATTCTAATTGTCTGTTTCGAAACTTGAGACAGAATATTATAGACTTGTACATTATTTCTTTGTATTCGAGTTGGTTACACGCTGATTCACCATGGCTCCGCTTTACGAGGGTGTGGCTTCAAATCTCGTTGGGAAATTGTCTGTTTTTGGCGGTTTTAGGCTTGCTTTTATGTTGTCTGTATGAATAAGTAAACTAAATGGTTACCCTCAGTTGATAGCATATGATAGAAAATTCATTTTACATGTATACTCATTGTGCCCATTTAATATCGTATTTCCATACATTTGAACATTATAAAAAGAATAGAATTTGTTCTGATTATTTTTTCCTTGTTATGAAGTCAAAATTCAAATTTAGTGTTGAAAATAGATGGTTGGCATACCCTTATAAAAGAGGGTATGCCCGCTTATTTATGAGATAATAAAATCTAAATGAAAAATTAGAAAATAAATAGAAATTCGATTTTTTGAAAACAGGTTTTTTAAAGGCGTTTTAAGTTTTAAACAGTGAGTCTAAAACTTAAAACGAGCGAAATATTATCCTGAGAGAGAGGGAGGTTATTGCTACTCTTGCCCCCCCCCCCCCACTCGCGACGTTCATGGTGTTATTTGGGCCTTAGGAAAAAACTTGCTATAATGAAAGAGAGGCCCAATTGGTAAGTGTTTTACGATTTCCAGAAAATAGAAAAATGTCTGCAGCTCCAGCAACCCTTTGAACGTTACGAGTCGGATGGGCAACAGCCTCCACCGCCTCCCCCTGTTCATGGTGGTGGTTGTCTGTTTGAAATTTAACGTCGTTTTTACTTTTGTTTAAAAAATAATGTGTATTTTATTATTCAAGTCCGTCTAGGGAGGAACACTCAAGACATGAAAAAAAGTGTATTTTTAGGGAAATAATTTTCTGGGGGTTTCCTTGGGAGCTGTTTCTGGGGTAATTACAGGTAGCTATGCCCCCCCCCCCCTCTCTGTGCGCAGGTATTACTGTGATGATCTCTTTTGTATTAGAATCCAGAATTTTAGCAGGAGAAGTTGTTCCCAGCTTCCTCCCTCCCTGAATGTCACATATCTTTTTTGAATCTAATTCGTTTTTTCCAGGGAAGTGTAAGAAAGACGCTGAGTGACTTCAAAAGAACACATCATGAAACCTGGCATGAGCACAAAGAAAAATTTACTGAAGACCAACTTTTAATGCTAACAGACCTGCTCGTTTCTCCAAGCTACTACGCCTAATTTGGACGTATTCATAGTCGTTAAGGGCTGAAGTGACACCTCTTAGACTAAAATTGACCTCTTTAGAACTGGAAATCTTTAGTTTAGTATTTTCACATGCCTGGCCGTATTCAAAGTGTTTACCAGTTTTCACTAAGGGAATTTATCTTTTTTTTTTAATTCAGGGTAATGAGCACAGCTTGATTTTTTTCCATGCCCCCTCCCCACCTAAAAAAAAGTGGCCATAGTTTCAATAGACTTCCTTTCTTATTCTTGATCCAGAAATAATCAAATTTTGGTTATAGGTGAATAAAAAAATTTAAGAATCTTAGAACGATTTTCCATTCCAAGTAAATGCTCGAGACGGTCCTAGCTTATTTTTATGCGTTTTTGTGGCATAATGTCTAACTTTCCATGACTTGTTTAGGTTTGATCTCCATGACTGCTTTCCTGTGTCGATTGGTATTGAGATTTCTTGCGAACGCCCCGTCCTTTAGGTCATCCCAGGGGGAAAATTGAGGTCTGAAATGATTGGTCCTTGACCTGCGAAAGCTCGGTATTCCTTATTGGAGCCAGAACGTTATTATAGCGGGTAATTATCTTGCAAGGCTCGTTGGTGTGCTGTGTATATCTCAAACTGCTCATCTGTGGGCTTCTTAAGGCTGCTCTTGGAGGGTCTTATTGTTTTCGCAACAAGAATGACGATTTTTGTAATTATCACAGCCAAACTATGCTTAAGGAAACAAACGGCAAAACAAAACCGCAAGGAAATGGAAAACCGCTCAACCAAATCACAAGATCAACAAGTTTAACGGACTAAGAGAATAATCAAGCCTAAATAAAAAGAATGGAAAATTAATAAAAGAAATCTTAAAAGCTAGAAAATAACAAATCAAACATAAAAAGGAATCATAGTAAACAATTGAGGTACTCCAGTCTAATCCAGAATGTAATGCTCCGAGTAGGATTGGAGTAACTTGATTGTATATTTGCCTCTTTTTTATTTTATTATAACCTATATTCTGCTTTTGTTCTATAATTTGTTCTTTATTATTTTTTGGTTTTTAGTTTCTGGATTCTTGTTTTAAAGACTGCATTGTTTATATTTTTTCTTTTTTATTATAATTTGTCTTTTGCGAGTGCTGAAGTATTAACGTTATATTTTTCTTGTTTTCTATTTTTTTTTTTTTTTTGGTTTTGCTATATTTGTTTAGTTTGGCTTTTTTCGCTGATGCGTAGAATAAAGCTTTTTGAACACCAGTGCTTATGCAAATATTCATTTTTTTTGCAACCTGAAATTCGAGTAAGGAAATCAAATATAACTATGAGACCTTTTTCTGACCAATTTTGACTAATCTGTCAAAAGACATTTCATTACTGAGGAACATTTTTTGGTATATTTCTTATGCTAAAATCAAAATTTATTCAGTCAAAAATTAAAATCAAATATTCATTTTTTCTGTCAGATACAGCACAAAATTAGAAACAGTTTAACGGAATTATACTCGACTCTGCATTTCAGACCTTTGCAAGCTGAAATTTGATTAAGAAAAACATCCTTAAATTCCCCTAAATATATCTATGTGACACTTGTCTGACCAAGTTTGACTAATTTGTCAAAAGAGGTTTCATTACTAAGGAAGATTTCTTAGTGTATTTATTATAATAAAATCAAAAAAATTTTCTAGCATTTACGGTTTTCACGCAACTACTTTTCAAGTTTCTTGTTAGAATTACTGGTGTTTCAGTTAGGAAAAAAGCTTTAATTATCCTTACGCAAAAATTGTGGGTGCTAGATAACACTTCTTAATTTATTGATCTAGTATTAGAATTTGCTTTATAAGACCTCCCTAAACAGATTGACCGAACTAAACAAACCATGGTAGGAAATTATGAAGGGGGGGGGAATGTAATTTGGGTTCTAGTGTTTTAATTTTATGATAGCAAAATCATTGTCCACCAGTGTTATGATTGTTATGATTTGTCCTTAAAAATGAAGTCTATATTATTAAGAAATATTATTTAGTTTTGATCTATAACCCTGGATCATACAGATAGGCAATATTCAGAAATTGCATTAGCGAGTAATTTTAGTTGCCGTTGTGCCGATTCCATATCGGCTAAGTAGGCCTTTCACACTGGTTCGCTTAAGGTCCGTGAGACCCATAAGCTTCATAGCGTAAGCTACTTAAGCTTCGTAACGTAAGCCGATTACAAAGTTAAAAAATTTCAACTTAAGATCCGTAACATACGCAACATAGAAATTTCGAAAGTGATTTGAATAATTTAAGTTGAACATGGATGATTTTGATACTTTGATAATACAGCATGCGAAGGCAATGCTCATCTAGCCTAGCCTATCTAGGCTGCTCCACGTACCCGCAGAGGCTGCTCCACTTTCTCAATTTTCGTTCCTCTTCCTTAAGTAACACAGCTGACAGAGCTAAGTCTTCATCACTGCTGGAGTTAGAATAAAAAAAAATTGATTCCATTTCTTCTTCTAGATTTTTTCCTTTTTGTTAGATAAAATTAAATTAAAAAAAAAAGTTTTACCAACTGCAATTCGGGAGCAACATTAAAACTTACAGCGAACAGAAATAATTCCGTATATGAAGGGGCTATGCCTTCCTCAGCCCTTGCTCCTTGCGTTAAAGTCTTAGAGTTCTTAAAAAATACTTTTCATTCAAATTCAAAGACCCTTTTGTTTGGTCAGTCTTTCTTAAAGAATTGTGACAGAACGTAAAGCTTTTTGACAGCATATCAAAGGATTCTCTGATATGCTGAATCTGATAATGTGGTCTTTATAAAGATCGCTTGATTTTTATGGGTATTTTCCCCCTTGTTTGAAAATAAGGCAAATTTTCTCGGGCTCGTAGCTTTTGATGGGTAACATTAAACCCAATGAATTTTATATATTCGGTATCAGCATAAAAAGCAACTCTCTTGATATATCAATTGCTATAAAAAATCCTGTTTTTTAGGGGTTCGGTTACTATTGGGCTTAATCACTCCTTACTTGCAGTTCTTTACCACGAACTTTATAAAAGATATATTATAGAAAACGTTTCTTCATCTTTTTTTAGAGTTAAATAGTGCATACAGAAACTTATGTTAGGGAGCTTCAATGTAAAAGCTCTTTACTCAAGCTCCATGGCGTAAACCACTTAGAGTAAGTGATAAACTGGCAAAGTGAAACCGGCGTTACGCTCACATAGGAATGTTTCTTTCACGGATGTTGGTGTTTTCTAGAAAAATTGTATAGTATCCCAGTAACTGTTCAGTCTCTTCAAGTCAGTAAGTTTCTTGACGAAGCATCTAAAACTGCTTAAATTAGCAACAAAATTGTCTTGGCAAGCGAATTAGGTGCGTTTGAGCTAGCATCATAAAGTCGACGGACCGTCGACATTTTACTTTTTAGTGTTTGGTTTTTGTCTTTTATGTCGACTTGGAATAGAACGACAATGGATGACAATTTGAACAATTTTATGACAATTTTACAATTTTAGGTGCAAAAAAAAGGTAAAACAAATTGAATCATTTACATACTAGCACCGATGTAGAACTTCTTTAAAAATGTGCTAGTAGGAGCACCCTGAGTAGTTCAAAATCTTCCTATGTAATCTATCTTAGGTATAAAATTCCCCTCCGTCTCCTCCCCCCCCCCCAGGTCCTCTTAATACTTTTCGCGCTGACTAAAACTAGAGACCCCCAAACACAAATAATTGACAGTTGCTTTCGTTCACATTTTGTGGTTACTAATTATCCAACAACGCCTGGCGTTTTTCAAATACTTTTAAATTTCAAAATACTATCGTTATTTTGCATGTGGGAGCTCTTCTAAGGTAGGGGGATTGTTCCGCAAGGGGGGGGGGTTCAGGTACTGTTAAATTTAAAAATACGGTCGTTATTAACACGTGGGTGGGGGGAGTCTCCGCGGAAGCTTGAATTTCTTTTAAGATCGCAGCAACGTGCGACAGGTAAACTAGTTTCAGTAAAAATTGCGTTTTCGGAAGAAAAGATAAAAGTTCTCACCAGTCTTGTATTGTTGGTAAATTTCCTTAACTCCCATCCAATCACAAATCTGAAACACTTACTCGACGTTATGCAGTAAAAACTGAAGCCTAGAGGCAAGGAAGTATTTTATCATACATTTCATTTTCCATTTTGATTTTGCCGCTTGAATTTATATCTCGACAAAGAAACCAACGGACTTTTTATCCAATGTCTGCCGTATCTACAGAGGATCGAAAAAAACGACAAAACACCTCGTCAGGTCAGCTGATATGCTAACTCAAACGTGGCAAGGGCTTCTCTATGAACTAAGAATAAGAATGACGCGTCATATTATTATAACCTGTTAAAACTATGCTTTTTTCTGACATATTTTTTTTTGTTGGCTGCTAATAATAATTATTAGTTTTGTACTTGTTTCAGTAAAAAAAAAAAAAAGTACCTTTTATGCTTACTGCTGATCGTGCAATATTAAAACACTTTCTCTGTAAAACGAAGCTATTGACTAATTGGGTTTTGAAGTTACCAGTGTTACATTGGAAATGGCTGGCGTCAAGCTGTTAGCACCTAGTAAAATTATTCTTTTTTCCGATATATGTAACTACATTTTTCTGTTCGCTTACTAATAATAACTATCAACTTTATGCTTGACTCGTATTAGAATAATGTAGTCTATGCAAGGCCGTATCCAGGCTTCTTGTTCGGTTGGGGGGGGGGGGTGTGTGAAAAAACTCAGAAAACACAAACAATTGTTTATCTGTATTGTTCTTACTTTTTTGCGATTCAAACAAAAAATTCGAGGGTGTTTGAACCGGGTAACCCCCCCCCCCCTATATACGGCCATGCCTGTGTGCTCACTGCTCAAAGTGCAGAATCAAAACATGTTCCCTGTGAACTGAAGTTGTTGACTAATTACAGCTTGAAGTTATGAAAGTTACATGGAAAATTATGGTAAATAATGTGTTTAAAATTAGGAGACATCTAACGATCTTTATAAATCATCAATCGTTAGAACAGGTTCGATAACCACTCATGAGGCATGGCTATTAATCAACGAGGCTGACGTAATTTTTTTTTATTTATTTAACTTTTAACTTGATTTTTTTGTATTACTTAACATCGCCTTCGATATACACTCCTTCTCTATCCCTATAACGCTCCATTCGTATTATCGTATAGCACATATAACACGAAGCTTATTTTTTTTATACGGAATGGGTTGGCTTCAGAGGGCGGTATTTATGTAGAACTTTACCGTCATCTGTGCCTATAGCAGTGGTTACCAACCGATACTGGGCCATGGCCTCGTCGTGATATTCAAATTTTGTTATTCAAGATCTTACCTGTATTCACCTGAAGGAAGCTTAAAAGGGCATTAACTTGCCATCTTTTTTGTGCGTGAATACAACACATTTTATACAGTGTACAACGTCATGGCAATGCTATCATGTAACATTTTTGCACTTTAAATGCATTTGAATGTGACGGTGTTCACATGACTTGTTTTTTTCAAATTAAGGCTGTAAAGTATTGTCAGCCGAAGGATGCACTTCCTGTTCATGACCCACCAAATTGTTTCCATGTCTCACTGATGGGTCCTGCGCCTCACGTTCGGAATCACGGACCTATAGGGACTTTATAGGCTTTTCTATTCCAAATATTAATTTACAGTCTGTGATTGTTTTTATTATTATTATTTTGGTATTTTCCCACTATACGGGCACTTCTAAAAAGTCAAGTTTGGTTAATGCTAATGAAATAAAACAAAGCAGGATGAAAATATAATAGTTTAGAAACAAATTTGGGCTATATATTTGCAAATTAGGGGTTGGGGGTGAAGCATTGCATATATTAAATACGTAACCTAACCTAGGTACCTTTTCTCCCCCTAAACCCCAAAAAACAACAGTTTAAATATCGTAAACGCATTGAAAACACAGGCTAAGCATTCCGTTACTGTATAGCGGTGTCTTGAAATAAAACGTCAAAAACGGGTTTTTTTGTGACTGGTTTCCTTATAAGTTCCCATATAATGGGAAAGAACCTTTTTTTTTTGTTGCCGAAAGAAAGATTTCTCATTTCGTTTTTGTGTTGTCTTGAAGAATGGATAGTTATTTTTATTTTTGTGCATTTTTAGTCTTAGACGGAAAAATATAGGAGATTCGTTTCGTAGTATGTTGTCTATGAGAAGGGTCGTTGTTTTATTTTAAAGAAAATATGATATATTACTGTATTTGGATTGTTCTGGGGAGCACTGAAGAGTTTCTTTTTTTCAAGGGAATGGATAGTTATTTTTTAATTTGTGCATTCTTTTTTAATCTCAGACGTAGAAATATATGGGATGTTTCTTCCTTGTTGTTTTCTCCATATTAATTAAATAGTACATCTCTTTTTATTCCGTGTGAGGCGGAAAGACTTCTCGTTTCATTTTATATTGTCTCTGAAAATAGGTTGTTATTTTATTTCCAAAAATATATGTCATTTTGTTTTCTTTGGGTGATTTTGAGGTGTTGGGTGTTGACACTCAGTCGTTCCTGGTTGATTTAACTGATAATAAAAATGAAACAAACAAACTTTAAATACACAGCTTTGTGCCAAAAAGCACGTTGAGACCCATAAACATATCAGATTCTTTGCTAACATGCTGTACAGCTCCCACTTTACTCTTCGGAACAACCTCACGCTTCCGTAATAAATGAAAATGATTAAACATAGCATAGGGTTCTTCCCTTCTTCCCTAGACATATAGCCACATCAGGTGAAAAGGGCTTTTTTGTTTTGTTTTTTATTTTGGCTTAAGGAAAGATTTCTCATTTTGTTGTTATAGTCTCTGAGTTGATGGATATTTATTTTTATGATTTTTTCTTGTCTCTGAGTTTAAGAATATATGGAATTTTCGCCCTCTTATTATTCATCTCTTAGTTAATAGAGTGGGACGCCTAGATTGTCTTTTCCTTCTTTTTTTGCAAAAGTACCCTTTTGATGCCACAATCTCCTCTCAACATAGTCTTATTTTTGCTTATTTACCTCTGGAACCAGAGAGAGTAAGCAGACCTTGTTTGTCTTCAATTACCTTTCTTAAAAGAAGTTGTACTTATTTGAAAAAAAGAAACTGAAAAATTCGGTGTTCTGGCTTAATTTCCCTTCGAAACCACAACCTCTTCCACTGTAAAGAAAAGGAAAGATAACTTTCATCGTAGTTAAGAGCCTGGCGTTTATGAGACCCCTTGCCGTTGGGGTAACGGCTATTTAGATGGGAATTTGTGACCCGTAGACCAGAGGATAAAAGAGTATGCTGACTTTGCTGAAGCTACCTGAAAAAGCTGGGATATAATACAATTCCCCCTTTACAATCCTCATTTTTGAAAATTCGTCTCACCTTGTTCACTTCGACAGAGTTAGAATGCTATCAGTAACTCATAAATGTTGGAAACAAAATTCAGAGAGGCTATTGAATAAAAAAAAAAATACACCAAGTCTTAATAGAGACGGTGGTGATTTAGGTCCAAGTGAAATTTGGGACCCGTATTGAATACATTGAAGCTACATTCAATCCTATCCCTTAAGAAACAACCATTCGTCCTTTAAAAATAAAAACACATAGCTCAAATACAAGCCTCTCCCAAGACAAGCCGATCTACCTTTTTCAGTGTTTTGTATTTTTTCTGTTGTTTTTCGTTTCCGGTGATTATGTTCTAGATGCGCAGTGATTTTGTTTTTCGACTCATATTTTGGCGGAGAATTTAAATTCAAACAAGTCTTATGTCACGGCAAAGGACTGCTCAAAAATTCGTGTAATTGAGCAATTGATGCCCCGAAAATTCCTAGCTACAGGTGAGCTTAAACACTTTTTAATTATATCCTACAATCAGGCTGGTATAAGAAATCTATTTTTCAGGCAGTCAATTTTCGGTGATTCTAATATATTTCATCTTCTGGTTCACACTGAAAACATAAGCATTATTTATCAGTAGCTTCTATAACAGTTTTGATTCCCGTTATGTTCACGCGATATTTTTAGTTCGCCCAGATTTTCAGACGTTTTTCTGTGACTGTTCCTGTTGTTTAGAAAAATTTCCTAGTTCCCTAATAATGTTTCAGCTTTATTAATTGCATGACCAAGCAACTAATATTGATAAAGTTAGTAATCAAATTGACTCGACAAGTGAGTTTTGCTCATGTGTGAACCAGGGATAATTCTTGTTTAACCCTTTTGGTTTATGCTTTTCTTGCACATATATACTCAATATTATGTTGAAATAGACACACGGTTGTCAATAGATGGAGTCCATTATAATCTTTATTATTTGGCCATGTCGAAAATGAGTCTTCAGGCAGCACACTTCTACTAGATCTTATTGTGGGAGTAAACAAACCCTATTGGAGTATTAACCAAGGAGGCAATGAATTGTCCTGAATATAATAAAAAATTGTAATGCGCTGGGAGCTGGACCAAGAGACACGTTCTCGGGGCAAAAAAAAAAAAAAATCAAGGTTACACATCATCCAAATCTCAGATAGAACTGTGTATGTGACTCTGTTTGTTTGTTTTTCTTTGGATCAAACATGTATTGGGTAACATGAAGGAATCTTGAAGCAAGGGCACCCATTGGGAAGGGCAATTTCACTCTTCTTTAGATTTTGAAAAATGTTTTATCTCTGGTATTTTTATTAAACAAACAAAAAAGTTCCCCTCTCTCTAGATTTTGAAAAATACCCTTTTTGTGTCTTCCTAAAGTTTATCTTTTTCGGCCAACCATTTTGGTCTAAATGGAAAAGAGGGGTGGGAGGATGTTGCAAGGAAAGATTTGAGGGAAATGGGAACTTCCTATGAGGGTGTAAAGAGGAAGGTTTTGAGTAGGGTGGGATGGAGGAGGGGCGTGCGTAGCTGTGTTGGCCTTTGGTGGATTGGTGCTGCGGTAAGGTGTTAGTAGTAGTTGTATTTAAAAACATCGAAAGAAGACTCTTGTCATCCCTGCATTTTCGTGAATTGGCACCATGGTACCCCCTACTCCACAGAAGACAAGTCCCGATTTCATGCTAATAAAAAAATGCTTTTGGCTAACATTAAAATACTGAGCGTATAAAGCATAATGTGAGGCACACGACTAACAAAAATTAGGAGATAAGTAGAATGTATAGATTTATAAGTAGAAATTAAACCAAGAAGGGAATTATTCTGGAAAATATAAGGACAGAACTAGTTTTCTGGCCCTTGGCCAAACTTCATTGATGGACTGTAAATTTTTTCAAATCTTAATTTGTTTTAATACTGGTAACTAGCTGCAGCACCAAACCACCTGGGACCAACACTGCTGCACACGCTCTTCCTTTTCCCTAGTCTATTCAAGGCCTTGCTCCTTATCCCCTCTCAAAATTCTGATTCCCTTTAAATCCTTCCTTGTGTCCTCTTTCCATCCGTTCAAGGGGCAGGAGGAGGGACAACCTTTCTTTCGCTTTGCCCTAGATGGATGGCCGAAAGCATAATCTGGTAATCTGTCAACCTTCATATGTAAAATGTGTCCAAGCCATTTGTATCCCTAGTAAGCGGGATAGAATATTGTTTTTGGTACAGCTTGTTATTTGAGGTACGGTCAGTCAGGATATTTAAAACTGTTCTTAGGCGATTCATATGGAATATTTTTCATAAATCTTCCTTTGCCTTTTGAAGCGCCACATTTCACAATGATACTTGACCACTGAGTAAATTTGCAGTGGGCCACATAATTTAGCTAAGATGAAAGTGAAAACGCCCTTTGATGCCTTTTTTATGCTCTTTCATAATTCAATAGTGGCTTCTGGGGGTTATTGGATCTTGAACCCTTAAATGGGCCCCGGAGGTATTTCATATGAATAAAGAAAGAGCATAAACAAGCATCAAATTATGTTTTTACTTTAATCCTAGGTAAATTATATGGCGAAATGCAACTTTGCCATGAAATTTGCCCACCCCCACCCCTCTAATGTGCAAATATATACCATGAATTGTTGACGGCAAAGTTTCGAATCGCAAAATTCAGCGCTATTTTTGTCGATGGCATTGAAACGGGAGGAAAAAATTTTATGTTTGAGTTGCCAAATAAATGAGGTTTGAATTGTTCTAAATAAGTATTTTTGGAATATGTTACTCTTGAACAACTTATTTATAAACTTGTGATATATTTTTAACCATTTTTCAATAACTTGACTAGTGTTGATAACTTCTTTGTGTGGTTACAAAATGAAATATCTTTGGGGCCCCTTTAAGGGCACAAGATGCAACTAGCCCCAGAAGCGATTCTTGAATTAGGAAAGAGCATTAAAAAAGGTATCAAATGACGTTTTCACTTTCCACTGCAAATGTGACGCCCACTGCAAATTACCGGCCATTGTTATTACTATAGCTTCCAATGTTCTAATTTGGGTTCACAGATTTATCTCCTAGTTTTTCCAAGCTTAATTTAACTGCGAAAAAACGCCCTGGGCCTTGGCTATTCTACTTTTTGCATCTTCATTGGATCCGCGATCTTTACTAATAATCAATTAAGAAAACTTTCCGAAGAATAAGTTTTTCAGAGAAAAGTAACGGCCATTTTAAACTTAAGCTCAGCAGATACAAATATCTTTTGAAATTCAACCTCAAAATGACCAGAAATTACTATTAAAGAATAAATGAAACCCAAAATGAACAGAAATTAAATAAACAATCATAGCAAAACCGTAGAACAAGAAATAATATAAATGAATAAATAGATCTTAAAGCGAGTAATGCTTAGATTGAATATGCAAATCAAGCTTGAAACGAACAAAAATCATAGGCAGCGCGCTAGCGCTGCCTAAGTAAAAAACGATGTGGACACAATGTGTTTTTTTTTTCTTCTTCTTTCTTTGACAGGCACTTTGTATCGAAGGAGTTGTCGTAGAAACTTCAAATAGGGCTCATTCGATTGGAAATTGGGGTGGCTAGTGCCCTTTTTAATAGTCGAAAGTGATTGGAGGGCAACTAGCCCCCCCCACGCCCATCATTCCTCCAAACACATCCAATCAAAATTTTGAGATAGCCATTTTGTTCAGCATAGTTGATTACCAGATAGAAAATATGTTTTTGAGGAGAACACTCCCCCACAACCATCGGCGCAAGGGTTTTAAGTTATGCCCTGAGGGCATATAAGTACAATGTTTGCACAATGTACTATGTATCATTTATACATAGAAAATATGTTTTTGAGGAGGAGACTCCCCCATAGCCCTCAGGGCAAGGGTTTTAAGTTATGCCCTGCGGGCTTATAAGGTTTTTATAGAAGGCGTTGTCGTAGAAACTTCAAAACAGGCTCATTCGATTGGAAATTGGAGCGGCTAGTGCTATTTTTAAGAGTCGAAAGTGATTGGAGGGCAACTAGCCCCCTCCCTCGCCCATCATTCCCCCAAACACATCCAATCAAAATTTTGAGATAGCCATTTTGTTCAGCGTAGTTGATTTCCAGAAAGAAAATATGTTTTTGAGGAGGAAACTCTCCCACAACCCTCGGGGCAAGAGTTTTAAGTTATGCCCTGAAGGCGTATAAGAACAATGTTGGAACAATGTACTATGTATTATTTTTCTCCTTTAAAGAAGGGCACTTCATATGGAAGGAATCGTCGTAGACACTGCAAAGGGGCTCATTCGATTGGAAATTGAGAGTTCTAGTGCCCTTTTTAATAGTCGAAAGTGATTGGAGGGCAACTAGCCCCTCTTCCACACCCAACAATACCCCAAACACAACCAATAAAAGTTTTTGAGATAGCCATTTTGTTCAGCGTAGTTGATTTCCAGTAGAAAATATGTTTTTTAGAAGGACACTCCCCCATAATCCTCAGGGCAAGGGTTTTAAGTTATGCCCTGGGGACATATAAGATTTTTATAGAAGGCGTTGTCGTAGAACTTCAAAACAGGCTCATTTGATTGCAAATTTAAAGGGCTAGTACTCTTTTTAATAGTCGAAAGCGATTGGCGGGCAACTAGCCCCCCCACGCCCCTTCAGTAAAGAACGATGTGGCCACAATGTGTTTTTTTTCTTCTTCTTCTTAGTCAGGCACTTCGTATCGAAGAAGTTGCCGTAGAAACTTCGAAAAGGGCTCATTGGATTGGAAATTGGAGTGGCTAGTGCCCTTTTTAAAAGTCGAAAGTGATTGGAGTGCAACTAGCCCCCCTAGCCAACTAGCCAAGCAACTAGCCAAGAGCAGGGCACTTCATATGGAAGGGGTCGTTGTAGAAACTTCAAAAGGGGCTCATTCGATTGGAAATTGAGAGTTCTAGTGCCCTTTTTAATAGTCTAAAGTAATTGGAGGGCAACTAGCCCCCCCCCCCCACGCCCATCATTCCCCCAAGGGCAGAACAAAATTTGCACTTTACTGAAAAATACAAATGAATCTGCATTGTCAGTTTAATATACATATACTGATATTTAGTAATCAAAATGTTACTATTATTTGATTTATTAAAGTTATGAAAGTAAAACATTTATATTTTTCAGTAAAGGGCAAATTTTGTTCTGGACTTCGGAAGGTATAGGGGTTTTGCGCCCACCTTTTCCCCAAACACATCCAATCAAAATTTTAGATAGCCATTTTATTGAACGTAGTTGAAGGTTTTGGAAATTAGGTCTTTAAGGATGACAGCCCCTCCCCACACAGCATTCAGGGCAAGGGTTTTAAGTAATGCCCTGGGGGCATATAAAGTTTTTTTTATTGAAAGCATTGTCGTAGAAACTTCAAAAGGGCTCATTCAATTGGAAATTGAAAGGGCTAGTGCCCTTTTTAATAGTTGAAAGTGATTGGACAGCGATCTCACACCCACCGTTTTACCAAAAACATCCAATTAAAATTTTGAGATATCCATTTTGTTCAACGCAGTTGGAAGTTTTGAAAATTAGGTCTTTTAGGATGATAACCCCCTCAGAGCCTTTAGTGCAAGGGTTGTGAGTTATGCCCTGGGGGCATATAAAGTTTTTATGGAAAGTGCTGTCGTAGAAACTTCAAAAGGGCTCATTCAATTGGAAATTGAAAGGGCTAGTGCCTTTTTTAATAGTTGAAAGTGGTTGGATTGCGACTAATGCCCCTCTCACGCCCACCATTTTCCCAAACACATCCAGTCAAATTTTTGAGATATCCATTTTGTTCAACGTATTTGAAAGTTCTGGAAATTGTGTCTTTTAGGATGATAACCCCCTCAGAGCCCTCATTGCATGTGTTGTAAGTTTTGCCCTGGGGGCATATAAGGCATATACAGAAATTTGTTGAATATAATTTATAGAATAGATTTAAGTCTTCCTCAAACCCAATTTTTATTTACAAGATATTCTACCTATTCATGAGGTAGGAACTTTGCAAGTCGCTGGCCGGGCGCTGCTCTTCTTCATTATTCATCAACAGAAGTAGAAATCTGGTAAAAAATGAAATGGCTGTTGCATTTCAAAATCTTTATAGGAGAGTGAGCTTGTACAATAATTGTGTAATTCTAAACAAACTGACAGTAAAAACTAGTGTTATTTTTATTCCTTAAAAATTGCCGCGCGTATAACTTCAATTACATCATCACCGTGATTACATTTTATTTTTTACTATCGAAGCGTCGAAAAACAACTATTTGAGAAACACTTCAGAAGTATATGTGAACTGCGGGATATGGCTATAGTTATTATGAATGAAAATCAACTTATCCACTCTGTGTGGAATGAGGCCATTTCTTTTCTAAGTCACTATCATAGCCACTATCAGGCCTAACACCAAAAATAGTCTTTCTGCGGTCACACTAGTCGCAGGAATAGACAATAACTTGTTGGCAAGTGCGGCGACGTAGGAAATTTCATCGCGATTGTGTCTTCGGAACAGAAGAACGTTGCCGTCGTCTTCGGTTTCTTCCTATGTCTTTAAAAGGATGGAAGTAATGTGCAACTTGATTCCTGATTGGTTCCAGCTCTTCCCGACTCGCTTCCCTTTTTTAGACAACCTCCTTGTTCTCTTTTTCAGCCTTCTTTTTTTTGGCAATGTTTCTTCAACCTAGAAAAATCTCAAAGAACATCATTTTATCACACGACCTCTTTTCCGCACCACCCAGGAGGTGGGGGTCAAGGCGTGTTTCTTTTTATAGAGGTATCACCAATAGTTACTAATCCTCTGTTTAATTTTCATTAAAAACAATTACTGAAAATTTCAAAAATTGTTTTTAATGAAAATTAAATAAAACAAGTTCTTACTAAGCCAAATTTAATGAATATATATATTTTTGAAAAATATTTAGTATGGTCCAGCTAGCCTCCTTTAGACGCCGTGGTTTACATTTATAAAATTCACATATATTGTGTATTATATTAAAAAAAACCTCTTTTCCATACCATCCAAGAGATACCATCTAGGCAAAAAGATACCTAGATGGCTCTTCCATACCATCTATGTACGTTTTTTGGAGGTTTCGGCAGTTCCTTTTACTCGTTAAGATTAGTCAAATATTACATGTAATTAGTGCAAGCAAGTGAGAAACTAGTAGCCAACTTACTAGTTGTCTGCTATAGCCACTAATCCTCTCTTTGATTTTTATTAATTATATTTACTCAAATTTAATACATATACATTTTGAAAAAGTATTGAGCATCTTCCGCTAAGTTTCCCAGAGGCCAAGTTTTCCCATATGAAGTAACTTTAAGGGGCAAGATTATATTTAAAATAATTAAAATAAAGCAAGTTACAATTATTGTAATTTTAATAAGACATTCCGGTTTTCGAACTTTTTTTTAAATATTTTAAATGGCGGATCCGTAATATAGACCAAAATATTTTGAGCCTTATAGCAGTAAGATTTATGAATGTGTTTTAAAAGTCCTGTTCACTAAAAAGCATTGGCAATCACTAAAAAGCATTGTTCACTAAAAAGTCCTGTTCACTAAAAGTCCTGTTCACTAAAAAGATTTATGAATGTGTTTTAAAAGTCCTGTTCACTAAAAAGCACTGTTCACTAAAAAGTCCTGTTCACTAAAAAGTCCTGTTCACTAAAAAGTCCTGTTCACTAGCTCCATGGGAGCCCATATGGGGGGCAGTGGGGGGCTCCAGCCCCCCTGGCTGAATGATGCTAGTTTGTATTTAATAGTTTTGTTTTGAGATTTTTCGTATTCAACATTGGATGTTCTCATGAAACCACGTGAGCCCCCTCCTCCTGAAATTTCGTCTGTGGGCGCTAACCGTATCATCCACTAAGCAAGCATAAAAACTCCATTTAGCAGTAATAAAAATTATCATTGTTAGCAACAATTCTTATCAATATTTGTATCTTAAACATTGTAGTTTATTTACCTTGGAAGGTATACAAATAAGTTTGTCATATCTATTATGCTGACTACTTGATTTTCATTGATGATTGATGGGAGTGCATGGTTGTGTTTTAACAATATACAAAATAATTCTTAAAAATCAGGAAAGGCTTTTAAAACATACAAAATACTTCTTAAAAAACACAAATGTTTTTACAAGTGTTCATAAAAAATAAGTCTTATAAAAATACATCCACTAAGGCTACATCTTCTTTTTTAAGATTAATTAAAAAAACTTTTTCCGCAGACTAATTTTTTCAAAGAAAAGTAAAGAACTCCATTAAACAAAAAATGAGCAAAAATAAAATAAAATAATCTACCAAGCTTGAAACTACCACAAATCAGAATCGATAAATAAATGAAACCCAAAACGAACAGAAATTACAATAAATAACCGAGTCAAACTCAAAACGAGCAGAAATTAATATAAGTTGGGCGCAAAACCCCTATCCTTCCCAAGACCAGAACAAAATTTGCACTTTACCGACACAAATGAGGATGTTTTTACTTTTATAAACTTAATAAATCAAATAATTTAAAATTTTGATTACTAAATATCAGTATGTGCATAATAATAATAATAATAATTTATTATAAGCCAAAAAACAGGCCATACAGAACAGTATTCTTAATTACACTCCACAAGAAAAATAACATAAATATCAAGTTTCACTCATTGATGTCAACGCTTCATTTACATATTTACATAATTGCCTGATTGTCCTTTTTACAGTCGTTTTCAGGATACCCCGGAACTCCAAGTTACCACCCTAAAAATACTTTTCCCTTAATAGAGAAAGTTGCTGGTACTCGGTGAGAATATGGGCCACATCCTCAATACCTAGGTTACATCTGGGGCAAGAGTAATCCGCATCTGTATCTGGGGCCACCCTATTTCTTTCAAATACTCTTTTTCTAATTTCTTAGTGGGAGGCAATTCGCTCGGATCAGAAACTACGCCCTCACTGTCTCCCCTGGTAATGCTATTTTAAAATAGTAATCAAATACTAATATGTATTCAGTTTGGTGATGAAACTTCGATTTTCCAGATTTTTTAACTGCATTGCTCTACATTTGTACTTACTGTTATTATACTAACTATATAAACAAAGCCAAAAACAACTCTTCCCGACCTGAGGTCCCTCGCCCCTCATTCCAAATATAGGATAATCCTAATCCATCTAAAACATTTTTTATTTGGTACGGCCACGATCTATATTAAACTGACAATGCAAATTCATTTGCCTTTTTTCAGTGAAGTGCAAATTTTTTTTCTGGCCTTGGGAAGGCATAGGGGTTTTGCGCCCAACTTATGTTAATTTCTGCTCGTTTTGAGTTTGACTCGGCTATTCTATAATAACACCTTCTATAAAAACCTTATATGCCCCCAGGGCATAACTTAAAACCCTTGCCCTGAGGGTTATGGGGGAGTGTCCTCCTCAAATACCTATTTTCTATGTGGAAATCAACTACGCTGAACAAAATGGCTATCTCAAAATTTTTAATGGATGTGATTGGGGGAATGATGGGCGTGGGGGGGGGGGCTAGTTGCCCTCCAATCACCTTCGACTATTAAAAAGGGCCCTAGCCCTTTGAATTTTCAATCTATTGAGCCTTTTTTGAAGTTTATATGACAACGCCTTCTATAAAAACCTTATATGCCCCAGGGCATAACTTAAAACCCTTGCCCTAACGGTTGTGGGGGAGTTTCCTCCTCAAAAACATATTTTCTATCTGAAAATCAACTACAATGAACAAAATTGCTATCTCAAAATTTTGATTGGATGTTATAAACAATAAGTAGAACAACCGGGAAATTTTTATACAAGACAGTGGAACGTTCCACTGTCTTTTATAAAAAAAAAATTCCCTGTTGTTCTACTTATTGTTTACGATGGAAAGGCAGTGTGCTCGTCGCTATTTGATTGGATATGGTTGGGGGAATGATGGGCGCGGGGGGGGGGGGCTAGTTGCCGTCCAATCGCTTTCGACTATTAAAAAGGGTACTAGCCCTTTGAAATTTCCAATCGAATGAGCCTGTTTTGAAGTTTCTATGACAACGCCTTCTATAAAAAACCTTATATGCCCCCAGGGCATAACTTAAAACCCTTGTCCTGAGGGTTTTGGGGGAATTTCCTCCTCAAAAACATATTTTCTATCTGGAAATCAACTAGCCTACGCTGAACAAAATGGCTATCTCAAAATTTAGATTGGATGTGTTTGGGGGAACGACGGGCGCGGGGGAGGGCTAGTTGCCCTCCAATCACTTAAGACCCTTGCCCTGAGGGTTATGGGGGAGTGTCCTCCTCAAAAATATATTTTCTATCTGGAAATCAACTAGCCTACGCAGAGCAAAATGGCTATCTCAAAAATTTTGATTGGATGTGTTTTGGGGAATGATGCGCGTGAAGGGGGGGGGGCTAGGTGCCCTTGAATTACTTTTGACTATTAAAAAGGACACTAGCCCTTTGAATTTCAAATCGAATGAGCCTGTTTTGAAGTTGCTACGACAACGCCTTCTATAAAAAAAACCTTATATGCCCCCAGGGCATAACTTACAACCCTTTCCCTGAGAGTTGTGGGGGAATGTCCTCCTCAAAAACATATTTTCTATCTGGAAATCAACTAGGCTGAACAATATGGCTATCTCAATATTTTGATTGGATGTGTTTGGGGGAATGATGGTCGTGGGAGGGGGGCTAGTTGCCTTTAATTAAAAACTTTAAATGCCGCCAGGGCAAAACTTACAACCCCTGCCCTGAGGGCTGTGGGGGAGGGGTTGTCATCCTGAAAGACCTAATTTCCAAAAATTTGAACTACGTTGAATAAAATGGATATCTAAAAATTTTGATTGGATGTGTTTGGGGAAAAGGTGGGTGTGAGAAAGGGGCTAGTTGCCCTCAAATCACTTTCGACTATTAAAAAGGGTACTAGCCCTTTGAATTTCAAATCGAATGAGCCCTTTTTCAAGTTTCTACGACAAAGATTTCAATAAAAAACCATATATGGCCCCAGGGCATAACTTATTATCCTTGCCCTGAGGGTTGTGGGGGAGTGTCCTCCTCAAAAACATATTTTCTATCTTTAAATCAACTAAGCTGAACAAAATGGCTATCTCAAAATTTTTATTGGATGTGTTTGGGGGAATGATGGGCGTGGGGGGCTAGTTGCCCTCCAATCACTTTCGACTATTAAAAAGGGTACTAGCCACTCCAATTTTCAATCGAATGAGCCCTTTGAATTTCCAATTGAATGAGCTTTTTTTGAAGTTTCTACAACAACGCCTTCTTTAAAAACCTTATATGCCCCCGGGCCATAGCTTAAAACTTTTTCCCTGAGGGCTGTGGGGGAGTGTCCTCCTCAAAAACATATTTTCTATCTAGAAATCAACTATGCTGAACAAAATGGCTATCTCAAAATTTTGATTGGATGTGTTTGGGGGAATGATGGGCGTAGGTGGGGGGGGGGGGCTAGTTGCCCTCCAATCACTTTTGACTATTAAAAAGGGCACTAGCAGTTTCAATTTCCAATCAAAGGAGCCTTGTTTGAAGTTTCTACAATAACGCGTTCAATAAAAACCTTATATGCCCCAAGGGCATAACTTAAAACCCTTGCCCCGAGGGTTGTGGGGGAGTGTCCTCCTCAAAAATATATTTTCTATCTGGAAATCAATTACGCTGAACAAAATAGCTATCTCAAAATTTTTATTGGATGTGTTTGGGGGAATGATGGGCGTGGGGGGGGGGGCTAGTTGCCCTCCAATCAATTTCGACTATTAAAACGGGTACCAGCCCTTCGAATTTCCGATTGAATGAGCCTGTTTTGAAGTTTCTACGACAACGCCTTCTATAAAAACCTTATATGCCCCCAGGCCATAACTTAAAACCCTTGCCCTGACGGTTGTGGGGGAGTGTCCTCTTCAAAAACATATTTTCTATCTGGAAATCAACTACGCTGAACAAAATGTCTGTCTCAAAATTTTGATTGGATGTGTTTGGAGGAATCATGGGCGTAGGGGGGGGGGGGGGCTAGGTGCCCTCCAATCACTTTCGACTAATAAAAAGGGAAAAAGCCCTATAAATTTCCAATCGAAGGAGCCTTTTTTAAAGTTTCTACGACAACGCCTTCTATAAAAACCTTATATGCCCCAAGGGCATAACTTAAAACCCTTCCCCTGAAGGCTGTGGGGGAGTGTCCTCCTCAAAAACATATTTTCTATCTGGAAATCAACTACGCTGAACAAAATGGCTATCTCAAAATTTTGATTGGATATGTATGGGGGATTTATGGGCGTGGGGGGGGGGCTAGTTGACCTCCAATCACTGTCGACTATTAAAAAGGGTACAAGCCCTTCGAATTTCCAATCGAATGAGCTTGTTTTGAAGTTTCTACGACAACACCTTCTATAAAAACCTTATATGCCCCCAGGGCATAACTTTAAACCCCTGCCCTGACGGTTGTGGGGGAGTGTCCTCCTCAAAAACATATTTTTTATCTGGAAATCAACTACGCTGAATAAAATCGCTATCACAAAATTTTGATTGGAAGTGTGTTAGGGAACGGTGGGCGTGGGGGGGGGGGGGCTAGTTCTTCTTCAAACACCGTTAAATGTTAAAAAAAGCACTATTCCGTTGAATTTCGTATTAAATATGCCTTTGTTGAAGTTTCTAGAGCAATATCGTCTTTAAAAAACCTAAAATGCCCCCAGAACATAACTTTAATTAACTGCCCCGAATGCTTGGAGGGAAATTAACTGCGCTGAATAAAATGGCTATCTCAAAATTTTGATTGGATGTATTTGGGGGAATGATGGGTGTGGGGGGGGGGGCTAGTTGCCCTCCAATCACTTTCGACTATTAGAAAGGGCACTAGCCACTTCAATTTTCAATCGAATGAGCCCTTTTCGAAGTTTCTACGACAACTCCTTCGATACGAAGTGTCCGGGTGTGGAGAAAAAAAAAAAACACATTGTGCCCACATCGTTCTTTACTTAGGCAGCGCTAGTACGTTCCCTATGAAAATGAAAATGGATTCTTATACAAGCTTCTTTTGGCTACCAAACGCACTTTTTCACATTCAGAATATGGTTTACAAAATACACAATAAAACATTCACATACAATTCAAGACAAAATGCATAATTTGATTGGTTTGTGGAAAGTGCAAGTACTCGATATGCCTGTTCCCTGCAGCCGGCTGGTACCGATACGGCTGTTCCTGCTCGTTCAAATTCTCTTCTGAATAGGTTTCAAATAGAATTTACTAACACAAAATAAATATACAAAATACAAAGTAGTTGATTAAACAATACAACAAGGCTTTCAAAAAATTAACAAAAATTCACATAAATACAAATACTACTTGCAAGATTATGTTTGTTGTTACAAAATGTATAAGAAATCTAACAACGTCTAAAACAGTTCTTACAAAACAAAAATAATAATTACAAAATACAAAATAGTTCTTGTAATTACAAGATACATCTTACAAAATCCAAATAATGCTCTTAATGAAAATAAAATAGATCTTAAAAAATACAAAATAGTTACTAAAATGCAAAATGATTCTTAGAAATACAAATAGCACTTACAATAGGAGATCTAGCTCTTACAGAATATATAAGAGATCTAACAACATCCAAAATAGTTCTTACAAGACAAAAATAGTTAAAATAAAATACAAATTTGTTCTTACAATTACAAAATATCATAGGCAGCGCGCTAGCTCTGCCTAAGTAAAGAACGATGTGGGCACAATGTGTTTTTTTTTCTTTTTCTTCAGTCAGGCACTTCGTATCGAAGAAGTTGTCATAGAAACTTCGAAAAGGGCTCATTCGATTGGAAATTGAGAGTTCTAGTGCCCTTTATAATAGTCGAAAGTGACTGGAGGGCAACTAGTCCCCTCCACGCCCATCATTCCCCCAAACACATCCTATCAAAATTTCGAGATAGTCATTTTGTTTATCGTAGTTGATTTCCAGATTGAAAATATGTTTTTGAGGAGGAGACTCCCTCACAACCCTCACCCTCCGGGCAAGGGTTTTGAGTTATGCCCTGGGGGTATATAATGTTTTTATAGAATGTGCTTTGGTAGAAACTTCAAAACAGGCCCATTCGATTGGAAATTTGAAGGGCTAGTACCCTGTTTAATAGTTTAAAGTGATTGAAGGGCAAATATCCCCCCCCCCCACCCACTCCCATCATTCCCCCAAACATATCCAATAAAAATTTTGAGATAGCCATTTTGTTCAGCGTAATTGATTTCCAGATAGAAAATATGTTTTTGAGATGACACTCAACCAACAACCCCCAGGGCAAGGGTTTTAAGTTATGCCCTAGGGGCATATAAGGTTTTGATAGAAGGCGTAAAATAAAGAACGATATAGTAAATAAGTAAAGAACGATATTGGCACAATGTACTATTTATTATTTTTTTCCGTTAGAGCTGGGCACTTCATATGGAAGGAGTCGTCATAGAAACTTCAAAATGGGCTCATTCGATTGGAAATTGAGAGTTCTAGTGCCCTTTTTAATAGTCGAAAGTGATTGGTGGGCAACTAGCCCCCCCCCCCTACGACCATCATTCCCCCAGACACATCCAATCTTTGAGATAGCCATTTTGTTCAGCGTAGTTAATTTCCAGATAGAAAATATGTTTTTGAGGAGGATACTCCAGCACAGCCCTCGGGGCAAGGTTTTTCATTTATGCCCAGGGGGCATATAAGGTTTTTTTTTTTATAGAAGATAATATAGAGCCTGTTTTTTTAAAACAGGCTCATGCGATTGGAAATTTGAAGGGCTAGTAACCTTTTTAATAGTCGAAAGTGATTGGAGGGCAACTAGCCGCCCCCCCGCGCCCATCATTCCCCCAATTACATCCAACCAAAATTTTGAGATAGCCATTTTGTTCAGCGTAGTTGATTTCCAAATAGAAAATATGTTTTTGAGGAGGACTCTCCCCTACAACCCTCGGGGTATGGGTTTTAAGTTATGCCCTGGGGGCATATAAGGTTCTTATTGAAAGTGTTGTCGTAGAAACTTCAAAAAAGGCTCATTCGATTGGAAATTTAAAGGGCTAGTGCCCTTTTCAATAGTCGAAATTGATTGGAGGGCAACTAGCCCCCCCACGCCCATTTTTCCTCAACCACATCCAATCAAAATTTTGAGATAGCTATTTTGTTCAGCGTAGTTGATTTTCAGATATAAAATGTGTTTTTGAGGAGGAAACTCCCCCACAGTCCTTGGGGCAAGGGTTTTAAGTTATGCCCTGGTGCCATATAGGGTTTTTAAAGAAGGTGTTGTCGTAGAAACTTCAAAAAAAACTCATTCGATTGGAAATTCAAAAGGCTAGTGCCCTTTTTAATTGTTGAAAGTGATTGGAAGGCAACTAGCCCCCCCCCGCCCATTATTCCCCCAAACACATCCAATAAAAATTTTGAGATAACCATTTTATTCAGCGTAGTTGATTTCCAGATAGAAAATATATTTTTGAGGAGGACACTCCCCCACAACCCTTAAGGCAAGGCTTATAAGTTATGCCTTGGTGGTATATAAGGTTTTTATTGAAATCTTTGCCGTAGAAACTTGAAAAAGGGCTCATTCGATTTGAAATTCAAAGGGATAGTATCCTTTTTAATATTCGAAAGTAATTTGAGGGCAACTAACCCCCCTCTCAGGTCCACCTTTTCCCCAAGCATATTCAATCAAATTTTTCGATAGCCACTTTGTCCAACGTTGTTGAAAGTTTTGGAAATTAGGTCTTTAAGGGTGACAACTACTCCCCCCACAGCCCTCAGGGCAAGGGTTGTAAGTTATACCCTGGTGTATATCAAGTTTTTGTTGAAAGCGTTGTCGTAGAAACTTCAGAAGAGCTCATTAATTGGGAAATTGGAAAGGCTAGTGACTTTTTTAATAGTTGAAACTGATAGGATAGTGACTAACGCCCCTCTCATACCCACCATCTTCAAAAACACATCCAATCGAAATTTTGAGATATCCGTTTTGTTCAACGTAGTTGAACGTTATGGAAATTAGGTTTTTTAGGATGATAACCCCCTCATAGCTCTTAGTGCAAGGGTTGTAAGTTGTGCCCTGGGGGCATTTAAGGTTTTTATAGAAAGTTGTTGTATAAATAGTAGGCAGCGGGATCGTGCTGCCTAAGTAAGGAACGGGGACACTCGAGAACGAGACAAGAAACGGGGACTAAGTAAAGAGGAGGACACTCCCCCACAGCCCTCAGGGCAAGGGTTTTAAGTTATGCCCTGAAGGCATATAAGAACGATGTTGGTACAATATACTATTTATTAATTTTTTCCTTTAGAGCAGGGAACTTCGTATCGAAAAAGTTGTCGTAGAAACTTCGAAAAGCGCTTATTGAATTGGAAATAGCTATCTCTTGTACCCTTTTTTATTTTCAACTGTGATTGGTAGGTAACTGCTGTTATTATCGCGATTATTCTTTTTCCAAACACGTCCAATAGAAATTTTGAATCTGTCACGCCGATAACAGTAGTTGAGAGCTGTGGGAGTTCAGTTTAAAATGATGATCACCGACCAAACTGGCCGTAGAACAAGGGTTGTAAGTCATGTCCTGGGGGCATATAAGGTGTTTATAGAAAGCGTTGTCGTTTCAAAAAAGGGCTAATTCGATTGGAAATCGAAAGGCCTAGTGCCCTTTTTAATAGTCTAAAGTGATAGGAAGGCTTGACATTTTTATGGTAAAGATCGAAGTGGTTATAATGTATTATTTTTTTGTCGTTGTTGTTGTTTAGATCTGGTCACTTCGCATCGAAGGAGTTGTGGTGAAAACTTCGAAAAGGGCTCATTCGATTGAAAATAGAAAGGGCTGATGCCGTTTTTAATAGTCGAAAGTGATTTGAGGACAACTAATCCCCCTTCCACTCACACCCTCCCACGCCCACACTCCCACGCCAACCCTCCCATTTCTGCTCTTAAACTTTAACCAAATCAAAATAGCGTAAGTGTATCCAAGCTATCAAAGAAAGTAAACAGATTTTTTTTGCGAATGGTATCAAATTTTACATTTCAGGTCAACTAGAGGAGGTATGAAACTAACTTAAACAGTACTATTTGTGTCTAGATTTTTAAAGAGGTGTATGTTGTTAAAAATTGCTGAAAATTTTTCTCCAGCATACAAACAGTAGGCCAAACTATAAAGTCTTAAAAATTGAAAAGATTTAAAGTACTATTTTCTTTTTCCCTGAAAAGACTATGTCAATACAAAACGAACAGAAATTAATTTAAAAGCCTTTTCCACAAAATAAGTTTTTCAAAGAAATGTAAAGAACTCCATTAAACAAAAATAGAGCAAAAATAAAATCAAATAATCTACCAAGCGTGAAACTACCACAAATCAGCATCGACAAATAAATGAAACCCAAAACGAACAGAAATTACAATAAATAACCGAGTCAAACTTAAAACGAGCAAAAATTAACATAAGTTGGGCGCAAAACCCCTATGCCTTCCCAAGGCCAGAACAATATTTGCACTTTACTGAAAAAATATAAATGTTTTTACTTTTATAACCTTAGTAAATCAGACAATTTTAACATTTTGATTACTAAACATCAGTATATGTATATTAAACTGACAATGCACATTCATTTGTATTTTTTCTGTAAAGTGCAAATTTCGTTCTGGGCCTTGGGAAGGCATAGGGGTTTTGCACTCAACTTATGTTAATTTCTGCTCGTTTTGAGTTTGACTCGGTTATTTATTGTAATTTCTGTTCGTCTTAAGTTTCATTTATTTATTTTATTTTATTTATTTTATTTTATTTATTTAAGATTTAAGATTTTATTTAAGATTATTTTATTTTATTTTTGCTTTTTTTTTTGTTTAATGGAGTTCTTTTCTTTTCTTTGAAAAACTTATTTTGTGGAAAAAGTTTTTTAAATTAATCACTACAAACAAGAGTTTGGGTATCGCCTCCTTCTCTCACTGTAAAAGTCTAAAACCTACCTCGTCATTGGCGCTTTACTTAAAACCAATTTTCAATCAAATGAGCCCTCTCTGAAGTTTATACAGACATTCCTAAGAACCATACATACCCCCATGATATAACTGACAATGCCTGCCCCTGGGCCCTGGGGGGGGGGGTTGTGTTGACATCATAGTTTTTGTTACTGAACATTTTAACTATTTTTAGTAAAATGGCCATCTTAAAATTTTTATCTGATGAATTTGGGAGGAAAGGCGTAGGGGGGGGGGGGGCTAGTTGCCCTTCAATCACTTTTGACTCTTTAAAAGTGAACTAGAACTATCAATTTCCAATCAAATGAGCTCTCTCTGAAGTTTATACCAGTATCCCTTCCATAAGAACCTTATACGCTCCCAGGGCATAACTTACAACGCCCACCCCCTGGCTCTGGGGGTTGTGTTGACGCCAGAGAAGTTATCTGACCTTTGAACTATTTTCAGCAGAATGGCTATCTCAAAATTTTTATCTGACTCATTTGAGGAAAAAGGGCCTGGTGGGGGCTAGTTGCCCTCTAATCTCTTTTGACTCTGAAGAAGTGAACTGGAACTATTAATTTCTATTCAAGTGAGCCCTCTCTGAAGTTTATATGAGCATCCCTTCTATAAGAACCATATTTGCCCCAATGACATAACTTACAACGCCTGCCCCCGGGTCCAGAGGGGTTGTGTTGACACATGAGTTCCTGTTATCCGACCTTTGAACTATTTTAAAAAAATGACCATCTCTAAATTTTTATCTAATGCATTTGGGGAAAAGGGCTTGAAGGAGGGGGGGCTAGTTGCCCTCGGATCGCTTTTGGCTCTTAAAAAGTGAGCTAGAACTTTGGACTAGAACCAGGGCACTCCGTATCGAAGAGGTTGTCGTAGAAACCTGGAAAAGGGCTCATTCAATTGGAAATCCAAGTGGCCTGTGCCCTTTTTAATAGTCGAAAGTGAATGGAAGGCAACTAGCACCCCTTCCACGCCCACCATTCCCCGAAACACATCCAATCAAATTTTGAAATAGCCATTTTGTTCAGCGTAGTTGATTTCCTTATAGAAATTATATTTTTGAGGAAGACACTCCCCCACAGCCCTCAGGGCAAGCGTTGTAAGTTATGCCCTGGGGGCATATAAGGTTTTTAATGAAAGTGTTGTCGTAATAACTTCAAAAAAGGCTCATTGGATTTGAAATTCAAATGGCTAGTGCCCTTTTTAAGTCGAAAGTGATTGGAGGGCAACTAACCCCTCTCTCACGCCCACCTTTTCCCCAAACATATCCAAACAAAATTTTAAGATAGCCATTTTGTTCAACGTAGTTGAAAGTTCTGGAAATTAGGTATTTGAGGATGACAAACCCCGCCCTCCCCCCACAGCCCTCAGGGCAAGGGTTGTAAGTTATGCCCTGGGGGCATATAATGTTTTTATAGAAATTGTTGTCCTAGAAACTTCAAAAAAGGCTCATTCGATTGGAAATTCATAGGGCTAGTGCCCTGTTTAAGTCGAAAGTGATACGAGGGCAACTAACCCCCCTCTCACGCCTACCTTTTCCTCAAACACATCCAATCAAAAGTTTAAGATAGCCATTTTGTTCAACGTAGTTGAAACTTCTGGAAATTAGGTCTTTGAGGATAACAACCACCCCACAGCCCTCAGGGCAAGGGTTGTAAGGTATGCCCTGGGGGCATGTAAGGTTTTTATAGAACGCGTTGTCGTAGAAACTTCAAAAATGGTTCATACGATTTGAAATTGAATGGCTAGTGCCCTTTTTAATAGTCGAAAGTGATTGGAGGGCAACTAACCCTCCTCTCACGCCCACCATTTCTACAAACTCATCGAATAAAAATTTTGAGATAGACTTTTTGTTCCGCGCAGTTTAAAGTTCAGGAAATTTCACCTTTGATTAGAACACTCCCCCCACAGTCTTCAGGGCAACGATTATCAACTATTCCCCGGAGGAATAATCGTTTTTATTAAAATCTTTGTCGTAGAAACTTGAAAAGGGGCTCATTCGATTGGAAATTCAAAGGGCTAGTGCCCTTTTTAATAGTCTTGAAAGTAATTTGAGGGCAGCTAACCCCCCTCACACGCCCACCTTTTTCCCAAACACATCCAATCAAAATTTTTAGATAGCCATTTTATTCAACGTAGTTGAAAGTTTTGGAGATTAGGTTTTTAAGGATGAGAACCCCTCCACCCCCATAGCCCCCAGGGCAGGAGTCATAAGTTGTGCCCTGGGGGCATATAAGGTTTTTATAGAAAGCGATGTTGTAGAAACTTCAAACTCATTCGATTGGAAATTGAAAGGGCTAGTGTCCTTTTAATAGTCGAAAGTGATTGAAGGGCAACTAACCCCCCTCTCACGCCAACCATGTTTCCAAACACATCCAATCAAAATTTTGAGATGTCCATTTTGTTCAACGTAGTCGAAAGTTCTGGAAATTAGGTCTTTTAGGATGATAACTCTATCAGAGCCCTTAGTGCAAGGGTTGTAAGTTATGCCCTGGGGGCATATAATGTTCATATAGAAAGTTGTAGAAATTTCAAAAGGGGCTCATTTGATTGGAAATTGAAATCGTCCTTTTTAATAGTCGAAACTGAGTGGAGAGTAATTAATTCCCCTCTCACGCCCACCATTTTCCCAAACACATTCAATCAAAGTTTAGAGATAGCCATTTTCTTCAACGGAGTTGAAAGTTCTAGAAATTATGTATTTAAGGATGTCAAACCCCCCTGAGCCCCCAGGGCAAAGGTTGTAAGTTATGCCCTGGGGGAATATAAGGTTCTTATAGATAGAGTTGTCGTAAAAACTTCAAAAGGGGCTCAGTCAATGGGAAAGTGAGGGGTTAGTGTCCTTTTTAATAGTTGAAAGTGATTGGAGGGTAACTAAACCCCCTCTCACGCCCACCATTCTCCCAAACACATCCAATCAAAACTTTCAGATAGCCATTGTATTCAACGTAGCAGAAAGTTCTGGAAATTAGGTCTTTTAGGATGACATCCCTCCCTCCCCCCCTCCAGCCCTCAGGACATGGGTTTGAAATTATGCCGTGGGGGCATATAAGGTTTTTATTGAAAGCGTTGTCGTAGAAACTTCAAAAGGGCTCATTTGATTGGAAATTGAAAGGGCTCATTTGATTGGAAATTGAAAGGGCTCATTTGATTGGAAATTGAAAGGGCTCATTTGATTGGAAATTGAAAGGGCTAGTGCCTTTTTTAATAGTTGAAAGAGATGGAAGAGCGAGTGACGCCCCTTTCATACCCACCATTTTCCCAGACACATCCAATCAATATTTTTAGATAGCCATTTTGATTAACGTAGTTGGAAGTTCTGGAAATTAGGTCTTAGAGGATGACAACCACCCTCGCAACCTTTAGGGCAAGGGTTGTAATTTATGCCCTAGGGATATATAAGGTGTTTATAGAAAGCTTTGTCGCAGAAACTCAAAAAAGATTCATTCGATTAGAAACCGAAAGACCTGGTGCCCTTTTTAATAGCCAAAAGTCATTAGAAGGCTTCACATTTTTATAGTAAAGATCGATGTGGGTATAATATATTATTTTTGTTGTTGTTGTTGTTGTTGTTTAGACCACGGCACTTTGTATCGAAGGAGTTGTAGTAAGAACTTCGAAAAGGGCTCATTGGATTGAAAATAGAAAGGGCTGATGCCCTTTTTAACAGTCGAAAGTGATTGGAGGGAAACTAATCCCCCTCTCACGCCCACCCTCCCATTTGCCTTTATGTTTAAAAACTAAAGGTTGCCATAAGATTTAATCAAAATGCACTGTGTTAATGCTAATTCCCTATAATAAGGCATCTCAGCAGTATCCCAAGAACGACTGAGGGTATTATGGTCAAACTTTCGGGGCTACTTCTGCTCTTAAAATTTAACCAAATCAAAATAGCGTAAGTGTATCCAATATATCAAAGAAAGTAAAAAGATTTTTTTGCGAACGGTATCGAGTTTTCCATTTCAGGTCAACTAGAGGAGGTATGAAACTAAATTAAACACTACTATTTGTGTCCAGATTTTTAAAAGGGTGTTTGTTGTTAAAAATTGCTAAAAAAATTTCGCCAGCATACAAATAGCAGGTCAAACTGTAAATCCCTAATAAAACGAAAAGATTTAAAGTATTATTTTCTTTTTCCTTGAAAAGACTTTGTCAATATAAAACGAACAGAAATTAATTAAAAAACTTCCCACAAAATAAGTTTTTCAAAGAAAAGAAGAACACCATTAAACAAAAAATGAGCAAAAATAAAATCAAATCATCTACCAAGCGTGAAACTACCACAAATCAGCATCGATAAATAAATGAAACCCAAAACGAACAAAAATTACAATAAATAACCGACTCAAACTCAAAACGAGCTGAAATTAACATAAGTTGGGCTCAAAAGTCCTATGCCTTCCCAAGGCCAGAACATAATTTTCCCTTTACTGAAAAAAAAATACAAATGAATGTGCATTTCAGTTTAATGTACATATACCGATATTTAGTAATCAAAATGTTAATATTATTTGATTTTTTTAATTTATAAAAGTAAAAACATTTATATTTTTTTCAGTAAAGTGAAAATTATGTTTTAGCCTTGGGAAGGAATAGAGGATTTGACCCCAACTTATGTTAATTTCAGCTCGTTTTGAGTTTGACTCGGTTATATATTGTAATTTCTGTTCGTTTTTTCTGTTTCATTTATTTATCGATGCTGATTTATGGTAGTTTCACGCTTGGTAGATTATTTGATTTTATTTTTGCTCGTTTTCTGTTTAATGGAGTTTTTTTAGAAAAAGTTTTTTTTAATTAATTTCTGTTCGTTTTATATTGACATAGTCTTTTCAGCGAAAAAGAAAATAATACTTTAAATCTTTCGTTTTTTAAGACTTTATAGTTTGGCCTGCTATTTGTAAGCTGTATAAAAATTTTCGGCCATTTTTAACAACATACACCCTTTTAAAAATCTGGACACAAATAGTACTGTTTAATTTAGTTTCATACCTCCTCTAGTTGACCAGAAATGGAAAACTTGATACCGTTCGCAAAAAAATCTGTTTACTTTCTTTGATACCTTGGATACACTTACGCGATTTTGATTTGGTTAAATTTTAAGAGTAGAAGTAGCCCCGAAATTTTGAACATAATACCGTCAGTTGTTCTTGGGATACTGCTGGGCTGCCTTATTGGGAATAAGAATTATCACAGTGCATTTTGATTTGATCTTAAGGCAACATTTAGTTTTAAACATAATGGGCAAATGGGAGGGTGGGAGTGGAAGGGGGATTAGTTGGCCTCCAATCACCACTTTCGACTATTAAAAAGGGCATCAGCCCTTTATATTTTTAATTGAATAAGCCCTTTTCGAAATTCCCACGACAACTCCTTCGATACGAAGTGCCCTGGTCTAAACAACGACAACATTAAAAAATTATATATTATACCCACATCGATCTTTACTATAAAAATGTCAAGCCTTCCAATCACTTTTGACTATTGAAAAGGGCACTAGGCCTTTCGATTTCCAATCGAATGAGCCCTTTTGGAAACGACAACGCTTTGTATAAAGACCTTATAGGCCCCAGGGCATAAATTACAGCCCTTACCCTAACATCTTTTTGGGGGGTTGTGATCCAGTATGATTGAATTTCCAGAACTTTCAACAACTTTAAACAAAATGGCTATCTTAAAATTTTGATTGGATGTGTTTCGGGAGTTAGTGGGCATGGGATGGGCGGTAGTTAGTCTTCAATTATTTTTAACTGTCAAAAATAGCCTTGGTCCTTTCAATGTCCAATCAAATGAGCCCTTATGAAGTTTCTACGACAAAACTTTCAGTAAAAATCTTATATGCCCCCAGGGCATAACTTACTACCCTTGCCCTGAGTGCTGGGGGGGGGGGGTCGTTCTCAAAGATCTAATTTCCAGAACTTTCTATTACGTTGTAAAAATGACCATCAGAAAATTTCGATAGGATGTATCTGGAGGAAAGTTGGGGATAAAAGGAGGTTTAGTTGAGCTCCAATCCCTTTCGACTATTACAAAAAGGAGCTGGATTTTCAGAGTCAAATTGAATGAGCCCACTTTGAAGTTTTACTATAACTCTATCTATAAGCGCCTCAAAAGCCCCCAGAGCTGATCTTACAGTCTTATCCCTGGAGGCCTTGGGGGGTTTGTCATCCTTAAATACATAATATTCAGAATTTTCAGCTGTGTTAACCAAAATGGTTATCTTTAAACTTTGATTGAAGGTTTTTGGGGAGATGGGGGGCGTAAGAGAGGGTTAATTACTCTTCACTCACTTTGACTATTTAAAAGGGCAATTTCAATTTCCAGTCAAATGAGCCCTTTTTGAAATTTCCACAATAACTTTCTATATAAACTTTATATGCCCCCAGGGCATAACATACAACCCTTGCACTAAGGGCTCTGAGGGGCTTATCATCCTAACAGACCTAAGTTCAAGAACTTTCAACTACGTTGAACAAAATGGATATCTCAAAATTTTGATTGGATGTGTTTAGGAAAATTGTGAGCGTGATAGCAGCGTTAGTTGCTCTCCAATCACTTTCAACTAGTAATACCCGGACCAGCCATTTCAATTTGCAATTGAATGAGCCTTTTTAAAGTATCTACGCATTGAGTAAAAACTTTGTCCGCCCCCAGGGCATAATTTACAACCTCGGCCCTGAGGGCTGTGGGGGGGAGGGGTTGTCATCCTTAAAGACCTAATTTCCAAAACTTTCAACTACGTTGAATAAATTGGCTATCTAAAATATTGATTGGATGTATTTGGAGAAAAGATGGGCGTGAATGGGGGGTTAGTTGCCCTCAAATCACTTCTGACTATTAAAAAGGGCACTAGCCCTTTGAATTTTCAATCGAATGGGCCCTTTTTCAATTTTCTATGACAAAGATTTCAAACCTTATATGCCCCCAGGGCATAACTTATAACTCTTGCCTTGAAAACTGTAGGGGGAGTGTCTTGCTCAAAGGTATAATTTCCTGAACTTTGAACTGCGTGGAACAAAATGGCTATCTCAAACCTGTTGGATGTGTTTCGGGAAATGGTGGTCGTGGAAGAGTTGTTAGTTGCTTTCCAATCACTTTCGACTATTAAAAAGGGCACTAGCCATTTCAATTTCCAATCGAATGAGCCCTTTTGGTTTTTCTGTCGATAACGCTCTGAATCAAACCTTTCCATGCCCTCTGACCATAAGATGCACCCCGGGCTCCAATGGATGTGGGGGGGGTTGCCATCCTCAAAGACCTAATTTTCAGAACTTAAAACTACGTTGACTAAAATGGCTATCTCAAACTTTTGATTAGATGTGTTTGGGGAAAAGGTGGGCGTGAAAGGTGGGTTAGCTGCCCTCTAATCACTTTTGACTATTAAAAATGGCACTAGCCCTTTGAATTTCCAATCGAATGAGCTTTTTTTTAAGTTTCTACGACAACACCTTCTATAAAAAACCGTATATGCCCCCATGGCATAACTTACAACCCTTGCCCTAAGGGCTGTGGGGGACTGTCCTCAAAAACATAATGTCTATCTGAATATCAACTACGCTGAATAAAATGGCTATTTCAAAATTTTGATTGGAGGTTTTCGGGAAATGGTGGGCGTGGAAGGGGTGTTAGTCGCCTTCCAATCGCTTTCGACTATTAAAAAGGGGACAAGCCATTCCAATTTCAAATTGAATGAGCCCTATTCGGATTTTCTACGACAACTTCTTCGATACGAAGTGCCCTGTTTTAAAGATTAAAATTGATAAATAATACATTGTGCCAACATCGTTCTTATATGCCCCCAGGGTATAACTTAAAACCCTTCCTCCTCTTTACTTTGTCTCCTTTTCTTGTATCGTTCTCGATTGTCCCTGTTCTTTACTTAGGCAGCGCGATTGCGCTGCCTATGATTTATACAACAATTTTCTATAAAAACCTTATATGCCCCCAGGGCATAACTTACAACCCTTGCACTGAGGGCTCTGAGGGGGTTATCATCGTAAAAGACCTAAGTTCCATAAACTTCAACTACGTTGAGCAAACTGGACATATAGAAATTTTGATTGGTTACGTTTGGAAAAATAGTGGGTATGAGTCGCTTTTCCATCATTTTCAACTATTAAAAGAGGCACTAGCCCTTCCAATTTCCAATTGAATGAGCCCTTTTGAAGTTTTTACGACAACGCTTTCAATAAATACTTTATATGCCCCCAGGGCATAACTTACAACCCTTGCCCTGTGGGCTGTGGGGGGAGGGGTTGTCATCCTTAAAGACCTAATTTCCAAAACTTTCAACTACGTTGAATAAAATGGCTATCTAAAAATTTTGATTGGATGTGTTTGGGGAAGAGGGGGGCGTGAGAGGGGGGTTAGTTTCCCTCAAATCACTTTCGACTATTAAAAAGGGTGCTAGCTGTTTGAATTTCAAATCGAATGAGCCCTTTTTCATATCTGGAAATCAACTACGCTGAACAAAATGGCTATCTCAAAGTTTTTATTGGATGTGTTGGGGGGAATCATTGGCGGGGGGGCGGGGGGGCTAGTTGCCCCCCAATCACTTTCGACTATTAAAATGGGCACTAGCCCTTTGAATTTCCAATCCAATGAGCTTTTTTCGAAGGTTCTACGACAACGCCTTCTTTAAAAACCTTATGTGCCCCCAGGGCATAACTTAAAACCCGTGCCCTGAGGGCTGTGGGGGAGTGTCCTCCTCAACAACATATTTTCTATTTGGAAATCAACTACGCTGAACAAAATGGCTATCTAAAACTTTTGATTGAATGTGTTTGGGGGAATGATGGGCGGGGGGGGGGGCTAGTTGCCCTTTAATCACTTTCGTCTCTTAAAAATGGCACTCGCCCTTTGACTTTCCAATCGAATGAGCCGTTTTAGAATTTTCTACGACAACTCATTCTCTAAAAACCTTAAATGCCCCCAGGGTATAGCTTAAAACCCTCGCCCTAAGGGTTGTGGGGGATAGTCCTCCTCAAGAACATATTTTCAATCTGGAAATCAACTACGCTGAACAAAATGGCTATCTAAAAATTTTGATTGGATGTGTTTGGGAAAATGATGGGCGTGGGGGGGGGGGGCTAGCTGCCTTCTAATTACCGTTGACAATTGAAAATAATACTAACCTTTTTAATTTCCAATCGAATCAGCCTTTTTTGAACTTGCTACGACAACACCACCCATAAAAACCAGATATGCTCTCATGGAATATCTTAAAACCCTGGCCCTGAGGATTGTGGGGGATTGTCCTCCTCAAAAATTTATTTTTAATCTGGAAATCAACTACGCTGAACAAAATGGCTATCTTAAAATTTTGATTGGATATGTTTGGGGGAATGTCGGGCGTGGGGGGGTTAGTTGCCCTCCAATCACTTTCGACTATTAAAAAAGGCACTAGCCCTTGAATTTCCAATCGAATGAGCCTGTTTTGAAGTTTCTACGACAACGCCTTCTATAAAAGCCTTATATGCCCCCAGGGCATAACTTAAAACCCTTGCCCGGAGGGTTATGGGGGAGTGTCCTCCTCAAAAACTTATTTTCTATCTGGAAATCAACTTCGCTGAACAAATTGGCTATCTCAAAATTTTGATTGGATGTGTTTGGGGGAATGATGGACGTCGGGAGGGGGGGGCTAGTTGCCCTCCAATCACTTTCGACTATTAAAAAAGGCACTAGCCACTTGAATTTCCAATCGAATGAGCCCTTTTTGAAGTTTCTACAACTCTTTCGATACGAAGTGCCCGGGTGGAGAAAAAAAAACACAATTGTGCCCACATCGTTCTTTACTAAGGCAGCGCTAGTGCGCTGCCTATGATAACTTGAATAATAGATTGCTCCCTTTGCTGATAGCCTGAGAATTTCTTGAAATCCTTTCGGAAGGTTATAGCTTGAGTTGAATAATCGAAAGAATTTTCACAAACATCACCCCTAATATTTGTTTCTCAAAGGTGGCTTCTGCCTTTTTTAATTCAATTTTTTGCTGTATTCTCTGTATTGGCAAGCCATCTGTTCCTGGCATTGCCCTTATTCTGGTTTAATGATTCTAAACTATATTCCAGAAATGAACGTTTTTTCTTTATTAATTGCTTGGGTTTGAAGTTTGGAGACAAATTTTGAAGAATCAATAATATTTTGGTGATACTGTCATCAATTGATGATTCATCAATGTCATCAGAGATGTCAGGGATCACAGCTTCCTAATCGTCTTTCCATAATATCAAATTATCATCATGAAATATCCATCTTGGAGCCCTTAGAGCAAGGGGGTCTATACATCTTATAGCAAGCAGATAATATGCTGCTAACAAAACGAAGGTCTATGGTTTAGCTATTATCATTAAAGCACTAATGGTTTTGGGCCTCATAAACTGGGGGTGGGGAGGTACACAAAAATTATAATTGTAACAAACTTTTAGTCAATTTAGTATCTTAATTGGAATGGAAAAATATAAAACAAAAGGAATTTAATGTCAGATGTCTGAAAAACGGAGGGGGGGGGGGGGCAGCTGTCCCCGTCTGCCCAGGCATAGAACCGCCACTGTATTAAAGGAATGCACACAAGTTCCTAAATTCTTAAGTTTAAAAGATTTCTACTGGAATAGATTGATTATAACAGTAATAGTGCTTGTGCATGTCTTGTTTGGATAAGATAAGATAAGATTTATTCATAATCAATTAATCATACAAGAAAATACATTGTGCTAATCCCCCAAAGGCTCCTAGGCCTGTAATAGAGGGGGAATACATATCGTTTAAATCAAACACTAAATATATAGAAAAACATTAAAATAGGCCTACATTGAATAATCCAATCAATACTTACAATCCAACCACAACACTCCTAATCCCCCTCGAAAGGCTCCATGGCCAGGGATACAAGGGGGAATGAGAGAAAAAGAAAGAAAATACAATATATCCAAACAACCATAAAAAAGAAATCAATCGCCAAACAACATATAAAATTAAAAAGAGACCATACCTGAGGCCTGGGAGTCATAGCGCAGAGAAGATCACCATAAAACATAACTAAACATTCAGGGGACATTAACTCCACAAAAAAAACAAAAAAAAAAAAACTGTTCTGTTTGATTCTTAACTAAATGGTCCTTAAGAATCCTCTTTAAAGTGCCAAACGAGTGGCATTTCTGTACTGAAGAAGGCAGGGAGTTCCAAACCTGATGACAAGCGATGAGGGGATTGAAATCTGACCGCACAGTAGGAGTAGGAGGAATGCAGATATTATGTGACGAACGAAGGTTATATGGAGCTGAATCAGAAATAAACTGAGGAGTTTTTTGAAGAGATTTTGGAAGATTGCCATGAAGCTGATGAAAAACAAAAGAAGCGCAAGAAAGAATGTAGATAGAGTGTATATTTAGATGGGTTCTTGGTGATGACGGTTTGGTTTCCAAAACCTGACGCGGTGCTTTATTATAATGGACACAACGCGACCGCAGTGTAGAAGGAAAAGTAGACATCCATACTATGGGGCAATAATAGACATATGACTGGACAAGGCAGAAAAAAAGAAGCTTCAGAATAGATCCAGGAAATGTGTGTTTGATTTTTCGAATGATACCCAAACTCTGTGAGAACTTAACCCTAATCATGGCTATACGGTTTCTAAACGAAAGGTTCACATCAAGCAGGATACCAAGAAACCGAACCAACCTATTCTTTGGGCTACACAAGGAGCCTTGTGACACCTGAAGCTGTGTCAGTTGAGGGAAAGCTATACCAATTCGAGAAAAAATAAGAAAATGTGACTTGGCAACATTCAAGGCCAAGTAATTCGGCTCAAACCATGAAACTACTCTCTCAAATATTGCCACCAGATTAGACCTGATATCACATTCCGTCCTCCCTAGAGTCCCAAAAGTGCTGTCGTCAGCAAAAGCAACGAGGCAATCTTCATTAGAAGTAGCATTGGGACACGAAGGAACATCCGGATGACACAGATGCAGCATACTAGAGGACTGGTGTTCTTGACTGCTGAAATCAGATCATTGACGTAAATCAGAAATAAAACGGGGCCAAGAACAGATCCCTGGGGGAAGCCATATTCTACTTCAGAAGGGCTCCGGAAAAGCGGATCAATTGAAATAAGTCTACCAGAAAGATATGATTCAAACCAAGAGAAAATATTTGATCTTATACCAATATGCGATAATTTACAAAGAAGAATCTGATGAGTCAAAGAATCAAAAGCTTTACGAACATCCAAAAATAAAGCTGCCGGGATAAGACCAAAATCTATTGCCGAATGAATGAAATTCAAGAGTGATGCGCAAGCATGCTCTGTAGAGTGATTCGCTTGGAATCCGAACTGGAAATCATGGACAAATTTTTTGACATCCAGAAAACTAAAAAGCCTGGATAGCATAGCCTTCTCAAATATTTTGCTGAAAACAGATAGAAGAGAAATTGGCCTATAATTAGCAGGATCACTCCGGGACCCACCTTTATACAGCACTATAACCTTAGCTCGCTTGAGTGATTCAGGGAAAATTCCTTTTTCGAAAGACAGATTGACAAGCTTAGTCAATGGTGACAGAATAGCAGGCAGAACGGCACGGATAACCCTTGTAGGAATTCTGTCTGGCCCTGAAGACGATGAACCTTTAAGGGCGTTTACGATCCGAGCTACCTCAAACTCAGAAACAGGGTTCAAGACCATTGACTTTAAACATGGGGGTCCAAGATAGGCTCTGAAAGCGCAACGAGGAGTTGTAGAGCTCACAGATGAAGCAGTCGTCTTTCCTATATTAGCAAAATAAGACGTAAGCTCTAGCTGAACATTTTCTTCTCCTTGGACAATTTTACCATCAACTATCAGCTTTGTTGGTACTGAAGGCGGAGGGGGAGTAGGTTTAAGTACAGAATTAATAATTTTCCATGTCTTCCCAACATCCTTTCCACACTCAGAAAATTTCCTGTGATAATACTGAGGAGTAAATATACTCCTATAGGCATTGAACCACTAATGATAAGAAGCAGATGACGAAGCCTTGCAGAGCTTCCACAGATAATTTTTCCTTTTCCAGCTTTTATGGAGACCTGGAGTCATCCACGGATTCAGCAGTACTATCCTTTTTGAGGTATTAGGCGCTGGATTCTCGTGGCAAACTTATAGGATACCTTCTTTTACTGAATCATAACAGACATCAAAAGAGCGGTTAAAATCCGATTCAGAATCCAAACTATCCCATGGCTGATCAGTCAAACGAGATTTAAGTAGACTGATCTCACTGACACCAAAACGGAAAAATGGGAGATTAGATGGCGAAGTTTTACGCTGCGATCGATTAGCAGTTCTATATCGTGAAATAGCAGGGAAATGATCAGAAATATCACTAACCATCAGCGAATTATCTAAGACATCTAGTGACGAAAAAATATTATCAATAAGTGATGCATGCATCTCAGTAACTCGGGTTGGTATACAAACTGAAGGTAGAGTTCCCGCAGAAAGCATCATTGACAAAAAATCTGCAGCCGAAGCAGAATTTTGATCCAGCAGGTTAAGGTTGAAATCTCCCATAAGGATTAGTTCGCAAGGATGCTTTTGGACTAAGTCCAAAACCTCTTCCAGAATTTTCATAAACGAAGGAATAGATCCACTAGGGGATCTGTAAACCAAACCGACAACTAAATCCTTACAACCTGACTTAATCTCAATAAAAAGGGATTCAAAGATTCCTTCCTCATTTCTACTCAAATCACTTCGGAAATTATGTACAAGATGATCGGCAATATACATGGCAAGGCCACCTTTCGCCATCTGTTTCCGGTTCATCCTCTCCATCCAAAATCTTTGGATATCTAAAAGCATATCTTTTTTTGAATCCAGGAAAGTTTCACATAATCCAATAACATCCGGAGTTCCACCACTTACGATCCGTTTCAGCTCATCAAAAGAGGAGCAAAGTCCCTGAATGTTTAGGTGAAGCACAGAGAAAATACCATCTTGTTTAGAAGAGGCAGAACCACGTAATTGTGAAACATATTTACTTTCACTAACCGATTTAGGATCATTATAATTCCTATTTCTACTTCCAACTGAATTATTAATTATACTTTCTATATCTAAAGGATTATTTTGTAACTCAACAAAACGTTCCCCCAAAGAGTTGACATCACCCTGGTCACTAAAAGAATCAATCATGTTACTTACGGTGGATGATAGATCCGCTCTGCGACCAAACTCACCAGACCAAAGGTTAACGACATCACAGCAGAGCTATGGCATCTATGCAGAAGAAAAATATTAACATCGAAAAATGACACAACCGAAGTAATAAAAAGCGAAAAAATACCGAAAAGTGCACCCAAAAATCAATAGAAACAAACAATATTTTTGAGGAAAAAAAAAATAAATAAATAAAAAAAATTAAAAAAAAAAAAACAGAGAAGGAAAAAATGAACCAAAAATTACCGGCTTACCGGTTTTATAAATTAATACCATTTAGGGAGGGAAGACAGCATAGCCCATTTTTATTTATTTAGTCTCGGCTACATCAATCTTAGTTAATACCAAGTTAATACAATGAATCAATACTCTAGGTTTTCTAACGGACATGCTTTTGTCATAATTTAACTATTTTAACTGATAGTCCATATGGACTTCGTTGGTTGGATGGGTTTTCATCACACAACTTAGAAATTTCTAGCCAAAGGGTGGGCAAGATATGGTAAAGGTATATCAAAGGCATATGGCAGAAATCAGATAGAAAAAAAAACAATTACAGCATTGGATTCTGTACTGAATACTCTTTCTAGATATAGCAATCGCTTCCATTACAATTGTATCCCAGTCCCCTGCCCTTTGAGGTCAGATATAGCCTTAGGCTATCTACAGCAGTTTGCTCATTTTCTTGGGTTTGTCATTATCTTGTCTCGATTTCTCAAACACAGGTGGTTCATAATGATAAATAAACCTAATTTGAAAAAACAAATCTAAGTTTTGCTTATAGCCTAGGCTATAGCTTGTCCCTCTAGGGAGTGGGGGCGGGGCTGAAATACAGTTGTGACATATTTGGAATGAACATTGAACATAGAATATATTGGTACATTCCTTTTTTTCTATCTCTTTTCTGCCATAGGCCCAGTCCTATAAACATCTTTAACCAATTTATATTATACGACAAATTTCCAATAGAAAAAAAGAATATGCCATCCAGTTCCCCAAACATTGCTCCTTCCAAACAGAATGATCACTGTATTTTAATTGTCTCCTTTGCTTCCTCCTTGTAGTGGAGCCGGATGTAGACTTAGCCTAGGCTAAATTAGAAATTTTACTGTTTTTGTGGTTTGCACTGTTTTTGGGCTTAGGCTTATTACTAACCAACAGCAGGTTCATAATGAAAATAAAGCCCCCCTACCCCCCCCCCCCAAAAAAAAAAAAAAAAAAACGAACGAAGTCAGCAAACTTTTGTGAGTTTTGTGTGTGTCTTCCCGACACAAAACTTGAAGCACCCCTGCTTCTTACTTCTCCAGCACTACCTGAAACTTCTAACTCTATCCTCCAAGCCATTCCTGAACGAGACGCAGTGTTCCTGCCCCTAGGGATTTATCACTATTTCTAGTGATTTGATATATTGCCTAAACAAAAAATTACTAAATTTGCACTAAAATCTGGTGATTTTTTTGTCAACGGGTGGCAACACTGACGAGACGTTGCAGAAATAGTATTTTGATAATCTGGATGCACATAGTATCTTTTGATTTAGCTCTACCTTCCCCCCTAGTCATAATTAAAAATCCACTTGCGTACGCCCTTAACACTCCCTGAAAGTTTTCGCCTGACACCCTATGCTGTTCCTTATATATTGTAGATACGCCATTATGTTAACCTGGCAACAAATAGTGTCTTTTCAATTACCTCGCTACTTAACCTTAAATAAATTTTGAGTCTTAGGAGCTTGTCCTGCGACATTTTGATGGATTGGAAACACAAATTGTTTAAAACTCCCCCCCCCCCCAGAACATAATTTTCATAATTTACAGCCCTTGTCTCGGGGGATGTGGGAGTTATTTTATCTCCGGTGGCATTATTTGTTGGACCTTTTAACAATTTTGAACAAAATGGCTATCTTAAAATTCTGATCAGATGTCTTGGTGGGCTACGTAGGAGGGGGGGGACAAAAAGGGCATGGGAAGGGGTCTCATTGCCCTTAAATCACTTTCGGCAGCTAAAGAGGCTATTAGAAATTTAATTTTTCTGTTGAATGAGCCCCCTCCCAAGTTTCTGCGATCACCTCTTATTTACGATATCACGTGCGAAAAAACAAACAAGTAATTAATACTGGGAAGGCACATGCATCTTTACGTTGGCAGCGCTACAGTCCTACCTCTGAAAATATAAAATTTCCTGATTTTGTTGATAGGTGCTTAAGACCTCTGTAATAGAATTCGCTGATATACTAATTTCCTCACTGAATTCTTCCTGTCCTACAGCACTTGAATTAAGACTTATTCCTCTCTTTATAAGTTTTTCTCAATTCTGTCGCACGACAGAAAAGAGTGTCATTTGGGAGGGGGAGGCAGGGAGGGTACTTTACTCCCTTACATTTTGAAAAATAAATGTTTTGGTGTTTTATCGAAAATAAAGTTTTGGTATTTTGGTTGAAAAAACGAAAAAAAACAACAAAATTACCCCCACACTAGATTTTGAAAAATACACCCCTTTACATTTTCGTGAATTGACGGCACTGCAAAAATAATTTTATTTGACTCATAGGGTGGTATTAGCAAGGAAATGGAACGTAACGACATGATAACGTGTTCCTTCAGTCTATCTAGATATTTGGGAACATTTTCTGAATAACTTTCCTAGAATAGCACTTTCCCCAGAATCATTCAAATTAAACGAAGCACTTAATAATTCGAGCAGCGATGATGACCTCAAATCATTCAAGACAGAAATTGCGCATTCATTGCGTCATTTTACAGAGCGCTGATGTCTTTGATCAGAGAACCCTTTCTGTGTGAGAAGCAACGTGACTAAGGCCATAACCCTGTTTTTGAAACCCGTTGAATTGGGGTGTAGAAAACAGTTGAAACCTGGAACCTATGCTTATGAATGGAAAGACAATTGATGACTGGATTTATTCAGGACTACCTAGGTTTCGCACGTGTTTTAAAATTTCCTTTTTAAAAATGAGGTTTAGAAGAAGAGGTGTAAGTAGTTAAGCAGATTATTATTAAGCTTAAGACGGGTATATAGTTTTTGTCATTGAGGTGTTTCATATTCCTTGCTTTTGAATAAATCCTTGAGTAGGAAAGCCTAGAATTGGGGCTGTTGACAAGGAAACGTGTTAAGAAAACGATTCTAACTTTTTAATATGCACAATAATTGTAGTTAACAGATTTTGAATGCAACTCTACTATACTGACAACCCCCTCCCCTAGTGTGCAAATATAGAGCCCAAATTCTATATTTTCTTGGTTTCGTCACAGTTAATTCAATTAATGGGTACACAGGTTGAAACAAGTGACGCATGGCAAAATACATGGGAAATGTATAATTTGGGCTATGTATTTGCACATTAGGGGTTTGGGGTAAAGCACAGTGGGAACTGTGAAAAGATGTCTGTTTTTTTTAGTCAAGTCACGTTAGGGTTTGCTTTTCTCTTGGACTGCACGCCTTGGCTAGGATGGATCCCGGTAAAATTCTACTTTAGTTACTTTTGGCTATCTTGGAAAGGAGTTGGGTTAGGAAAATGAAACTTTCAGGGATGGATGTACCTGCTAAGGTTTGTCCTGGGAAGGTACTTTGAAGTACCTACCCCCACTCATCCCCCCCCCCTATATATAATGGTAAATTACTGCACATTACTAGTTGTTTTTAACTCATATTTCATCCTATATTACTATCATAAATATAAATCACTGCTTACCTTACACAACTTCTGCTTTTAAACTTGTTCATTAAAATATATTCCAAAATCCTATTTAAATCCTAAGCCATTTAATTTTCAACCCATGCTGACTTTCTTTATGGTATATCAAACCAGGTTTGTTGTGATGTCACACTTGCCTTATCAGACACCCTGCTACCCTTATCAGACACCTGCTACCCTTAACGGTAGCAGGCACATGCCAAACAACTCTGTTGATAAGACCATTTAAACTGTATTAATTAGGGAAATGATTTCACAAGAGAGATCAGTAAGAATAACCTAATCCTTTTTAGAGGACAAACTATGTCATAGGAAGATGTTTTTGAAATTTCCCTTCCACCTGAACTTAAAATTTTCTAAAATTCTACTTTAAAAGCTTTTAAAAAATTTCTAAAGCACTTAGACATAGATTGCTAAAAACATCAGAATCGACTTCAGAGGAAACGTTATATCATAGGACGTGGTTTTTGAAATCACCCTTCCCCCAAAACTCAAAATTTTCTAAAATTCTACTTTAGAAGCTTTCCAAACATTTCTATAGTACTAAAAGATACAGTGCTAAAAACATCAGACTCGACTTCAGAGCACACCTTATATCATGGGAAGATGTTTTTGAAAACCCCCCGCCCCCCAAACTCAAAATTTTCAAAAATTCTAATTTAGAAGCTTTTAAAATATTTTAAATAATTATAAAGAGCTACGACAAAGATCACTACATAAATAAGAATCAACTTTAGAGGACAATTTATTTCATGGGAAGATGTTGTTGAAATCTACCTTCCACCCAAACTCAAAATTTTCCAAAATTCTACTTTAGAAGCTTTTTAAATATTTCTAAAGCGCTAAGACATAGAGTACTAAAAACATAAGAATCAACTTCAGAGGACACGTTATATCACGGGAAGAGGTTTTTGAAATCCCCCTTCCCCCCAATCTCAAAATTTTCTAAAATTCTGCTTTAGGAGCTTTTTAAATATTTCTAAAGCACTAAGACATAGAGTGCTAAAAACATCAGAATCGACTTCAGAGGACACGTTATATCACGGGAAGAGGTTTTTGAAATCACCCTTTCCCCCAAACTCAAAATTTTCTAAAATTCTACTTTAGAAGCTTTTAAAATATTTCTAAAGTACTAAAAGATACAGTGCTAAAAACATCAGAATCGACTTCAGAGAACAGATTATATCATGGGAAGATGTTTTTGAAATCCCCCTCCCCCTAAACTCAAAATTTTTCAAAATTCTACTTTAGAAGCTTTTAAAATATTTTAAATATTTCTAAAGTGCTACGACATAGAGCGCTACAGACATCAGAATCAACTTTTGAGGACAATTTTTGTGATGGGAAGATTTTTTTGAAATCTCCCTTCCCCCCAAACTCAAAATTTTCCAAAATTCTACTTTAGAAGCCTTTTAAATCAAACAGTTCGTGGTAACGAACTGTAAGTAAGGAGCAACCCGGCTCAATGGTAACCGAAACTCTAGAAAACGGTTTTTTTGATACCAATAGATATATCAAAAGAATCAGATTTCAATGCTGATTTCAAATATATAACTTTCATCAAGTTTAATCCTACCCATCAAAAGTTACGCGCCTGAGAAAATTTGGCTGATTTTCGAAAAAAGAAGGAAAGGCCCCCTAAAAGTTATAGAACATTAATGACAATCACACCATCATATTCAGCGTATCAGAGAACCCTACTGTAGAGGTTTCAAGCTCCTATCTACAAAAATGTGGAAGTTTCCATTTTTTGCCAGAAGAAAGATCACGGATGCGTGTTTATGTGTTTTTTTGTTTGTTGTTTTTTTTTCCCCAGGGGTGATCGTATTGACCCAATGATCCTAGAATATCGTAGGAGGGCTTATTCGAATGGAAATTAAAAGCTCTAGTGCCCTTTTTAAGTGACCAAAAAAAATGGAGGGCAACTAGGCTCATTTTTTTCCCAAAGTCACCCGATCAAAATTTTGAGATAGCCATTTTGTTCAGCATGGTCAAAAATATGATAAAAATGTCTTTTAGGATGACTTGATCCCCCAAAGTCCCCTGGGTGTGGTATTATTTTTTTTATCTTTAATCATTTTTATATGTTTTTTTTGTTTTTTGTTAATTATACATTTTTTTTCTGAGTTGTTTTTTTGTGGTTGGTGGGGGAAGGAGAGGGTGGGGGGCTAGAGGGACGGATCGTTCCCTGAAGGCAGTTTGCACGGGGGAAGGGAAATGGCCATGCAGGGGGCGCCGGACTTGCCAGCATTATTTATTGGTTATTGGGAAGTATACAACCATTTTCAGGAAGGATTTTTTCTGGAGGGGGGGGCTAGAGGAGGATTACTCTGGAGAATATTTCCGTGGAGGATGTTTCTTTGGGGTAAGGGACATTTCTATGAAGGGGGCGCCGGATTTCCAAGCATTATTTAAGAAACGATCAGAAGTTAAATAAAAAAAACAAGTTTTTTCAACTGAAATGTAAGAAGGAATATTAGAACTTAAAACGAACAGAAATTATAACGTATGTGAGGGGGTTCTCCCCCAAGTCAATACCTCGCTCTTTACGCTACAGTTTTTTTTTAGTTCTTTCAAAAGAGCTATCTATTCTAATTAAACGGCCTTTGTGATTCAGGGGTTCGTGAATCAAAATTTTTTTTAACTTTTAACGTAAAGAGCGTGGTATTGACTAAGGGGAGAACCCCTTCATATAAGTAATAACATATACGTAATAAAAAAAAACAATAAAAAAACAAGCGATACGGCTCAATAGTAATCGAAACTTTTAAAAACGAAATTTTGATGTCAATAAATGTATCAAAAGAATATGTTTATAATGCTGATCCTAAATATATAAATTTTATTAAGTTTAGTATTACTCATCAAAGGCTACGAGCCTGAGAAAATTTACTCGATTTTTTAAAGAGGGGGGGGAACATCCCCTACAAGTGAAAGAATTTTAATGAAAATCACACCGTCAGATTCAGCGTATCAGAAAACCCTATTACATAGGTTTCAAGCTCATATCTGCAAAAATCTGCAACTTTGTATTTTTTGCCAGAAGAAAAATATACGAATATAGAAGTTAGTTACGTAAGTTAATTTGTAAAGACATCCATTTAGCAAAAGAAAAGTAAAATTTTTATGCAAATAAAAGCTGCATTAACTAAAAAACGATCAGAAATTAAATAAAAAAACAAGTTTTTTAAACTGAAAGTAAGGAGCGACATTAAAACTTAAAACGAACAGAAATTATTCCGTATATGAAAGGGGCTGTCCCCTCCTCAACGCCTCGCTCTTTACGCTAAAGTTTGACTCTGTCTCACAACTTTATTTTTTAAAACAATAAAAAACTTTAGCGTAAAGAGCGAGGCGTTGAGAGGGGACAGCCCCTTTCATATACGGAATAATTTCTGTTCGTTTTAAGTTTTAATGTCGCTCCTTACTTTCAGTTTAAAAAACTTGTTTTTTTTATTTGATATTTCTAAAGCACTAATAGATAGAGCACTACAAATATCAGAATCAACTTCAGAGGACAAATTATGTTACGGGAAGATGTTTTTGGAATCCCCCTTCCCCCCTAACTAAAAATTTTCAAAAATTATGCTTTAGAAGCTTTTAAAACAATTCTAAAGTAGTAAAAGAAACAGCGATAAAAAGATCAGAATCAACTTCAGAGGACACGTTATCTCGCGGAAGAGGTATTTAAAACCCCCCTTCCCCCCAAACTCAAAATTTCCAAAATTTTTCTTTAGAATCTTTTTTAAATATATCTAAAGCACTAAGAGATAGAGCGCTAAAACGTTCAGAATCGACTTCAGAGGACACGTTATATCACGGGAAGAGGGTTTTAAAATCCCCCTTCCCCCCTAACTCAAAATTTTCCAAAATTATATTTAAGAAACTTTTTAAATATTTCTAAAGCACTAATAGATAGAGCGCTAAAAACTTCAGAATCGACTTCAGAGGACACGTTATATCACGGGAAGAGGGTTTTAAAAAATCCCCCTTCCCCCCAAACTCAAAATTTTCCAAAATTCTACTTTAGAAGCTTTTTAAATATTTCTAAAGCATTAATAGATAGAGTGCTAAAAACATCAGAATCAACTTCAGAGGACACCTTATATCACGGGAAGAGGTTTTTAAAATCCCCTTCCCCCCAAACTCAAAAATTTCCAATATTTTACTTTAGAAGCTTTTTTAAATATTTCTAAAGCACTAATAGATAGAGTGCTAAAAACATCAGAATCGACTTCAGAGGACACGTTATATCACGGGAAGAGGTTTTTAAAATCCCCCTTCCCCCCAAACTCAAAATTTTCCAAAATTCTAATTTAGAAGCTTTTAAAATATTTCTAAAGCACTAATAGATAGAGTGCTAAAAACATCAGAATCGACTTCAGAGGACACGTTATATCACGGGAAGAGGGTTTGAAAATCCCCCTTCCACCCAAACTCAAAAATTTCAAAAATTATACTTTCGAAGCTTTTTAAATATTTCTAAAGCGCTAAGGCATAGAGTGCTAAAAACATCAGAATCGACTTCAGAGGACACGTTATATCACGGGAAGAGGTTTTTAAAATCCCCCTTCCCCCCAATCTCAAAATTTTCTAAAATTCTGCTTTAGGAGCTTTTTAAATATTTCTAAAGAACTAAGAAATAGAGTGCTAAAAACATCAGAATCGACTTCAGAGGAACCGTTATATAAAGGGAATATGCTTTTAAAATTACCTTTCTCCCCACACTCAAAATTTTTCAAAATTCTGCTTTAGTATCTTTTCTAAATATTTTTACATCGCTTAGAAAGAGAGAAATCCACACATCGGAATCAAATTCAGAGGAAACATTATGTTATTTGAAGATTTTTTTGAAATCCCCCTTCCCCCCAAACTCAAAATTTTATAAAAATCAATTTTATAAGCATTTAAAAAATTTATAAAGAACTAATATATAGAGAGCTAAAAAAATCAGAATCGACTTCAGAGGACACGTTATATCAAGGGAAGATGTTCTTCAAAATCCCCCGTCCCCCCAAACTCAAAATTTTCCAAAATTCTACTTTAGAAGCTTTTTTAAATATTTCTAAAGCGCTAAGACATAGAGCGCTACAAACATCAGAATCAACTTCAGAGGATAAATTATGCTATGGGAAGACATTTTTAAAATCCCCCCTTCCCCTAAACTAAAAAATTTTCGAAATTCTACTTTCGAAGCTTTTTAAAATATTTCTAAAGCGCTAATAGATAGAGTGTCAGAAATATCAGACCCAAATTGAGAGGACACGTTATCCCACGGGAAGAGTTTTATTAGATCCCCCTTCCCCCAAACTTAAAATTTTAAATAATTCTACTTCAGTCGATATCTAAACAATTATAAATAGCTAAGAGTTAGAGTGCTAAAAACATCAGAATCAAATACAGAGTACGTGGTACACCGCGGGAAATGGGTTTGACAACCCTCCGTCCCCCCGAGCTCAAAAATTTCCCAAACTATACCTTGGAAGCTTTTTTAATATTTTTAAAGCGCTAAGACATAGAGTGCTAAAAACATCAGAATCGACTTCAGAGGACACGTTATATCACGGGAAGAGGTTTTTAAAATCCCCCTTCCCCCAAACTCAAAAATTTCCAAAATTCTGCTTTAGGAGCTTTTTTAAATATTTCTAAAGCACTAATAGATAGAGCACTATATCAGATTTACTGATATAGTGCTAAATTCTACTTTAGAAGCTTTTTAAATATTTCTAAAGCATTAATAGATAGAGTGCTAAAAACATCAGAATCAACTTCAGAGGACACCTTATATCACGGGAAGATGTTTTTGAAATCCCCCTTTCCCCCAAACTCAAAATTTTCCAAAATACTACTTTAGAAGCTTTTTAAATATTTCTAAAGCAATAATAGATAGAGTGCTAAAAACATCAGAATCGACTTCAGAGGACACGTTATATCACCGGAAGATGTTTTGAAAATCCCCCTTTCCCCCAAACTCAAAAATTTTCAAAATTTTACTTTAGAAGCTTTTTTAAATATTTCTAATGCGCTAATAGATAGAGGGCTAAAAACGTTAGAATCGACTTCAGAGGACGAGTTATATCACGGGAAGAGGTTTTGAAAACCCCCCTTCCCCCAAACTCAAAATTTTCCAAAATTCAACTTTAGAAGCTTTTAAAATATTTATAAAGCACTACGAGATAGAGTGCTAAAAACATCAGAATCGACTTCAGAAGACACGTTATATCACGGGAAGAGGTTTTGAAAATCCCCCTTCACCCCAAACTCAAAATTTTCCAAAATTCTACTTTAGAAGCTTTTTAAATATTTCTAAAGCGCTAAGGCATAGAGTGCTAAAAACATCAGAATCGACTTCAGAGGACACGTTATATCACGGGAAGAGGTTTTTAAAATCCCCCTTCCCCCAATCTCAAAATTTTCTAAAGTTCTGCTTTAGGAGCTTTTTAAATATTTCTAAAGCTCTAAGACATAGAGTGCTAAAAACATCAGAATCGACTTCAGAGGACACGTTATATCACGGGAAGAGGCTTTTAAAATCCCCCTTCTCCCCAAACTCAAAATTTTCTAAAATTCTACTTTAGAAGGTTTTCTAAATATTTCTAAAGCGCTAAGACATAGAGTGCTACAAATATCGGAATCGACTTCAGAGGAAAAATTATGTTATGGGAAGATGTTTTTGAAATCCCCCTTCCCCCTAACTCAAAATTTTCCAAAATTATATTTTAGAAGCTTTTTAAATATTTCTAAAGCACTAATAGATAGAGTGTTAAAAACATCAGAATTGACTTCAGAGGACACGTTATATAACGTGAAGAGGCTTTTAAAATCCACCTTCCACCCAACCTCCAAATTTTCCAAAATTCTACTTTAGAAGCTTTTTAAATATTTTTAAAGCGCTAAGACATAGAGTGCTAAAAACATCAGAATCAACTTCAGAGGACACGTTACATCACGGGAAGAGGTTTTTTAAATCCCCCTTCCCCCCAATCTCAAAATTTTCCAAAATTATGCTTTAGGAGCTTTTTTAAATATTTCTAAAGCACTAATAGATAGAGCACTATATCAGATTTACTGATATAGTGCTAAATTCTACTTTAGAAGCTTTTTAAATATTTCTAAAGCACTAATAGATAGAGTGCTAAAAACATCAGAATCAACTTCAGAGGACACGTTATATCACGGGAAGAGGTTTTGAAAATTCTGCTTTAGGAGCTTTTTATATATTTCTTAAGCACTAAGAGATAGAGTGCTAAAAACATCAGAATCGACTTCAGAGGACACTTTATATCACGGGAAGAGGGTTTTAAAATCTCCCGTCCTCCCTACCTCAAAATTTTCCAAAATTCTACTTTAGTAGCTTTTAAAATATTTCTAAAGCACTAATAGATAGAGTGCTAAAAACATCAGAATCGAATTCAGAGGACACGTTATATCACGGGAAGAGGTTTTTAAAATCCCCCTTCCACCCAAACTCAAAATTTTCCAAAATTTTACTTTAGAAGCTTTTTAAATATTTCTAAAGCGCTAAGACATAGAGTGCTAAAAACATCATAATCGACTTCAGAGGACACGTTATATCACGGGAAGAGGTTTTTAAAAACCCCCGTACCCCCAAACTTAAAATATTCTAAAATTCAGCTTTAGTCGCTGTTTAAATATTTATAAAGCACTAAGACAGAGAGTGCTAAAAACGTCAGAATCGACTTCAGAGGACACGTTATATCAAGGGAAGAGGCTTTTAAAATCCCCTTTCTCCCCAATCTCAAAATTTTTCTAAATTCTAGTTTAGAAGGTTTTTTAAATATTTCTAAAGCGCTAAGACATAGAGCGCTACAAACATCGGAATCGACTTCAGAGGAAAAATTATGTTATGGGAAGATGTTTTTGAAATCCCCCTTCCCCCAAACTAAAAAATTTAAAAAATTATATTTTAGAAGCGTTTAAAATATTTATAAAGCACTAATAGATAGAGTGCTAAAAACATAAGAATTGACTTCAGAGGACACGTTATATCAAGGGAAGATGTTCTTCAAAATCCCCCTTCCGCCCAAACTCAAAATTTTCCAAAATTCTACTTTAGAAGCTTTTTTAAATATTTCTAAAGCGCTAAGACATAGAGCGCTACAAACATCAGAATCAACTTCAGAGGATAAATTATGCTATGGAAAGACATTTTTGAAATCCCCCCTCCCCCCAAACTCAAAATTTTTCAAAATTTTACTTTAGAAGCTTTTTTAAATATTTCTAAAGCACTAATATATAGAGTGCTAAAAACATCAGAATCGACTTCAGAGGACACGTTATATCACGGGAAGAGGTTTTTACAATCCCCCGTCCCCCCAAACTCAAAAATTTATAAAATTTTACTTTAGAATCTTTTAAAATATCTCTTAAGTACAAATAGAGACAGTGATAAAAACCTCAGAATCAACTTCAGAGGACAAGTTATATTAAGGGAAGTTGTTTTGAAATTCCCCCTTCCCCCTAATCTCAAAATTTCCTAAAATTCTACTTAAGGAGCTTTTTTAATATTTATAAAGTACTAATACATAAAGTGCTAAAAACATCAGACTCAACTTTAGAGGACAATTTATGTTATGGGAAGATGTTTTTTATGTCATTGGAAGATGTTTTTGAAATACCCATTACCCATTGAAATTTTGACAAAACAACATTTTACCTTTCAGTTATCAGTTTCTTTTTCTCTGGCTATAGTTCTGAAAATGCAATTTCAGTTATTTGAGTAGAATTTTAAGCCATATCAATGTTTTATTTCCAAAATTTAGGAAATGTATTTGCATATATTTAAAACCTTATAAGTTGGGATTGAGAAAAATTTTGAAGCTGAAAACAATTTTGTTGTACTTCATTTAAACAGAAGATCTATTTTGCAAGGTTCTGTTGCTATAACTCACAAATTTTTAAAGGTTACTCAAAGTTTTAGAAATCCCCCTTACCATTCATCCCATTCCCCCTTCATACTCTAAAATCTGGTTGATAATTTGAAATTTGAAAAGCCTTATTTTCCACGGGGGTATTTTTTGGGGGGAGGGGGATTTTCCGTGAGGGTATTTCCCGTGGGGAGGGGGGTATTTTCTGCGGGGAGGTATTTTCCGGGGGGATTTTCCGGCGGGTATTCGCCAAGAACCACAAATTTGATGGTATGAGTTTTAATAAAATCTTTTACTTTTAGGGGTTGTTTCCCCTTTTACGAAACTCAGACAAATTTATTAGACAGGCAATTTATCAACCAGATTTTAGAGTATTCTTCCGGTGCACCACGTTGCAATGAAATGGTCAGCTTAGATTAGTATAAGCAGGGGCACCGCGAGCAGGTTGTTGACCACCTCCCCCGCCCCCCCCCTCCCCCTGCTATCAAATCTCCTTTCAACTAACCTTCGCACCCTCGAAAGAAAATTTTTTTGCATATATTTAAAACCTTATAAGTTGGGATTGAGAAAAATTTTGAAGCTGAAAACAATTTTGTTGTACTTCATTTAAACAGAAGATCTATTTTGCCAGGTTCCGTTGCTATAACTCACAAATTTTTAAAGGTTACTCAAAGGTTTAGAAATCCCCCTTACCATTCATCCCATTCCCCCTTCATACTCTAAATCTGGTTGATAATTTGAAATTTGAAAAGCCTTATTTTCCACGGGGGTATTTTTTTGGGGGGATTTTCCGTGAGGGTATTTCCCGTGGGGGGGGGGGGTTATTTTCTGCGGGGAGGTATTTTCCGGGGGGATTTTCCGGCGGGTATTTGCCAAGAACCACAAATTTGATGGTATGTGTTTTATTAAAATCTTTTACTTTTAGGGGTTGTTTCCCCTTTTATGAAACTCAGACAAATTTGTTAGACAGGCAATTTATCAACCAGATTTTAGAGTATTATTCCGGTGCAACACGTTGCAACGAAATGGTCAGCTTAGATTAGTATAAGCAGGGGCACCGCGAGCAGGTTGCTGACCACCGCCCCCACCCTCCCCCTCCCCCGCTATCAAATCTCCTTTCAACTAACCTTTGCACCCTCGAAAGAAAATTTTTATATAAGTTCCAACATTTTTTACATATTTTAAATCGCGGATGAAAAAAGAAAAGCAAAATTTTTCAACATTATAGGATTAAGCTATTTGAATATGTTTTATGTGGTTACCCAACTCAAAATGTTAAGGGGTTTCCCAAAAAAATAATCAAAACAAATATAGATTATTTGGTACTTGTGCATTATAAATAACCCACCGCTATAGACTGTACAAGGAAACCAGGCAAATAGGTATTTGTTAGAAAAATGGATTGCAAAGTATGATTTCTTATTGCGTTTACAATATTTAAAATGTTTTTTTTTTGGGTTTAGGGAGGGAAAAAGGTACCTAGGTTAGGTTATGTATTTAATATATGCTATGCTTTACCCCCACCCCCTAATGTGCAAATATATATACAAAAATTTTTTATAAATTATTATATATTAAAAATATTTTATTTTATTTAATTAAAATTAACAAAACTTAACTTCTTTCTTGTATAGTGGTGGATTATTTATAATGCACAAGTACCGAATAATCTATAGTCAAATATTTACTTCTGCCCCCTCTCTCCCTTTCCCTATTTACACTTTAATAACGTCTCGTAGCTTCAAGAATGAAGATTGCTACACTAAACTATTTGGCCAAAAACATTTGAATTGCTTTAAGAACAAATGGGGTTAGATACTGTAACTTGCCAAATTTTCTGTTACAACGTTTTAAACATTAATTAGTAAATAATACCCATAAAAAACAAATTAGTTGGGTTTATAAAGCTCCGATATATATTTCATGAAATGGTGCATTCTCGAGGAGATTGAATATTTTTTTTGAAATAGTGCTCTGCCAGATATCCTTCCATATGTTCTTCTCTTCTGCCATATCTGGGTATATTGTCTCGAACGTCACGCCAGTGTCTTTTGATGTTTTGTGTGTGAGCACCTGTTGCAGGGTCAACAAAATTTATACTGTGGTTGACGTGTAAATGCTGATAGCCCTGGCTAGCCAGGCAATCGTAGGCCCTCCAACAGTTGCTGATAATTGATGTCCCTGGCAGGATTTGGTTTTGGATAATTCCCAACAATGTGGCACTACTTCTATCTGGCACAGAAACCATGAATGAATTACCAATTCCTCACTCTATTCCACCAAATACCCATTTACTCTTGACGATCCGACCACTATTATATTTACGCTTCCCAAAATGGGCTTCATCTATCTCAACAATGACTCCTTCTCCTCCCAAAGGAGCGAAGTTTGAATGACATATGTACAGACAAACCTCTCTGCAGAACTGGCTCCAATCCACACAGGTTTGTTTACAACAAGTAACATTGTTGATCATGAAATCCTTCCTTGGAGGCGGTATTTGAAGCCAAATCCTCAAAAAACGGAAATTTTCTAGCTCAGAAAGGTGTGAACGAGCCATCCATGTTTTGTCATAGATCGATTTTGAAAAATTACACTTAACCTGAGAATATTCACGGCCACCTCGGATAGGTATAAGCCTAGACTTCTGGCAACGGAACGATTTTCTATATTTTATGCAAATCTGGCCACAAATATTGCAATTCCTGCTTCTCAATAACATGCCATGGTTATAATACAACTCTAAGACTGCCTCAACAGTAGAAAATTGAAGGATACCACCACAGAAATTTATTTCGCAAAAATTGCTAGAAATATCTCAATAATTGTCATTTACAGACTGAAGCTGTAACTCGTAATATCTATTGCGGCTTTAATTAATTTTTTCATTGTTAAACGGCGGGAATAGTCGAACAAAGACAACAGTGAATTGGGTTATAAATATATTGGAAAGATTGGTCAACTTAGTATGTGTTTTCCCTGCATTTGAAATAGTCGCTTCTTAACAGATGTAAATATCCTTGTCGATTCTGATGTTTTTAGCACTCTATCTATTAGTGCTTTAGAAATATTTTAAAAGCTTCTAAAGTAGATTTTTGGAAAATTTTTAGTTTGGGGGGAAGGGTGATTTCAAAAACCTCTTCCCGTGATATAACGTGTCCTCTGAAGTCGATTCTGATGTTTGTAGCACTCTATCTATTAGTGCTTTAGAAATATTTTAAAAGCTTCTAAAGTAAAAATTTGGAAAATATTGAGTTTGGGGGGAAGGGGGATTTTAAAAACCTCTTCCCATGATATAATATGTTCTCTGAAGTCGATTCTGATGTTTTTAGCGCTCTATGTCTTAGTGCTTTAGAAATATTTAAAAAGCTCCTAAAGCAGAATTTTAGAAAATTTTGAGTTTGGGGGGAAGGGGGGTTTTAAAAACCTCTTCCCGTGATATAACGTGTCCTCTGAAGTCGATTCTGATGTTTTTAGCACTCTATGTCTTAGCGCTTTAAAAATATTTAAAAAAGCTTCTAAAGTAGAATTTTGGAAAATTTTGAGTTTGGGGGGAAGGGGGATTTTAAAAACTTCTTCCCATGATATAACGTGTCCTCTGAAGTCGATTCTGATATTTGTAGTGCTCTATCTATTAGTGCTTTAGAAATATTTAAAAAAGCTTCTAAAGTAAAATTTTGAAAATTTTTTAGTTTGGGGGGAAGGGGGATTTTAAAAACATCTTCCCGTGATATAAGGTGTCCTCTGAAGTTGATTCTGATGTTTTTAGCACTCTATCTATTAGTGCTTTAGAAATATTTAAAAAAGCTTCTAAAGTAAAATTTTGAAAATTTTTGAGTTTGGGGGGAAGGGGGATTTTAAAAACCTCTTCCCGTGATATAAGGTGTCCTCTGAAGTCGATTCTGATGTTTTTAGCACTCTATCTTTTACTGCTTTTGAAATATTTAAAAAGCTTCTAAAGTAGAATTTTGGAAAATTTTGAGTTTGGGGGGAAGGGGGATTTTAAAAACCTCTTCCCGTGATATAACGTGTCCTCTGAAGTCGATTCTGATTTTTTTAGCTCTCTTTCTATTAGTGCTTTAGAAATATTTAAAAATCTTTTAAAATAAAATTTTGGAAAATTTTGAGTTTGGGGGGACGGGGGATTATGAAACCCTCTTCCCGTGATATAACTTGTCCTCTGAAGTCGATTCTGAAACTTGTAGCGCTCTGTCTATTAGTGCTTTAGATATATTTAAAAAAGCTTCTAAAGTAAATTTTTGTAAATTTTGTGTTAGGGGGGTAGGGGGATTTTAAAAACCTCTTCCCGTGATATAACGTGTCCTCTGAAGTCGATTCTGATGTTTTTAGCACTCTATCTATTAATGCTTTAGAAATATTTAAAAAGCTTCTAAAGTAGAATTTAAAATTTTGAGTTTGGGGGAAGGGGGATTCCAAAAACATCTTCCCGTAACATAATTTGTCCTCTGAAGTCGATTCTGATATTTTTAGTGCTCTATCTATTAGTGCTTTAGAAATATCAAATAAAAAAAACAAGTTTTTTAAACTGAAAGTAAGGAGCGACATTAAAACTTAAAACGAACAGAAATTATTCCGTATATGAAAGGGGCTGTCCCCTCCTCAACGCCTCGCTCTTTACGCTAAAGTTTTTTATTGTTTTAAAAAATAAAGTTGTGAGACAGAGTCAAACTTTAGTGTAAAGAGCCAGGCGTTGAGGAGGGGACAGCCCCTTTCATATACGGAATAATTTCTGTTCGTTTTAAGTTTTAATGTCGCTCCAAACTTTCAGTTTAAAAACTTATTTTTTTATTTAATTTCTGATCGTTTTTTAGTTAATGCAGCTTTTATTTGCATAAAAATTTTACTTTTCTTTTGCTAAATGGATGTCTTTACAAATTAACTTACGTAACTTACTTCTATATTCGTATATTTTTCTTCTGGCAAAAAATACAAAGTTGCAGATTTTTGCAGATATGAGCTTGAAACCTATGTAATAGGGTTTTCTGATACGCTGAATCTGACGGTGTGATTTTCATTAAAATTCTTTCACTTGTAGGGGATGTTTCCCCCTCTTTAAAAAATCGAGTAAATTTTCTCAGGCTCGTAGCCTTTGATGAGCAATACTAAACTTAATAAAATTTATATATTTAGGATCAGCATTATAAACACATTCTTTTGATACATTTATTGACATCAAAATTTCGTTTTTAAAAGTTTTGATTACTATTGAGCCGTATCGCTTGTTTTTTATTGTTTTTTATTACGTATATGTTATTACTTATATGAAGGGGTTCTCCCCTTACTCAATACCACGCTCTTTATGTTAAAAGTTAAAAAAAAATTTGATTCACAAACCCCTGAATCACAAAGGCCGTTTAATTAGAATAGATAGATCTTTTGAAAGCACTAAAAAAAAACTGTAGCGTAAAGAGCGAGGTCTTGACTTGGGGAGAACCCCCTCACATACGTTATAATTTCTGTTCGTTTTAAGTTCTAATATTCCTTCTTACATTTCAGTTGAAAAAACTTGTTTTTTTTATTTAACTTCTGATCGTTTCTTAAATAATGCTTGGAAATCCGGCGCCCCTTCATAGAAATGTCCCTTACCCCAAAGAAACATCCTCCACGGAAATATTCTCCAGAGTAATCCCCTCCTCTAGCCCCCCCCTCCAGAAAAAATCCTTCCTGAAAATGGTTGTATACTTCCCAATAACCAATAAATAATGCTGGCAAGTCCGGCGCCCCCTTCAAGGCACTTTCCCTTCCCCCATGCCCACGTCCGTCCGGGAACGTTCCGTCCCTCTAGCGCCCGGCCCGCGCCTGCCCCCACCGCCCCCCCACCAGCTCCTCTGAAAAAGACTGTATACGTCCCAAAAACCAATACTATATGTTAACAGTGAGTAAAGTTCATAACTTTCAGCCCTCCCCCTGGGGACTTTGGGGGATCAAGTCATCCTAAAAGACATTTTTATCATATTTTTGACCATGCTGAACAAAATGGCTATCTCAAAATTTTGATCGGGTGACTTTGGGAAAAAATGAGCGTGGAGGGGCCTAGTTGCCCTTCAATTTTTTTGGTCACTTAAAAAGGTAACTAGAACTTTTAATTTCTGTTCGAATGAGCCCTCCTACGATATTCTAGGACCACTGGGTCGATACGATCACCCCTGGGGAAAAAAAACAAAAAACAAACAAACAAATAAACACGCACCCGTGATCTTTCTTCTGACAAAACATGGAAAATTCCACATTTTTGCAGATAAGAGCTTGAAACCTCTACAGTAGGGTTATCTGATACGCTGAATCTGATGGTGTGATTTTCATCAAAGCTATATAACTTTTAGGGGTTTTTCCCCCTTTTTCGAAAATCAGCCAAATTTTCTCAGGCGCGTAACTTTTGATGGGTAGCACTAAACTTGATAAAAGTTATATATTTGAAATCAGAATTAAAATCTGATTCTTTTGATATATCTATTGGTATCAAAAAAACCGTTTTCTAGAGTTTCGGTTACCATTGAGCCGGGTTGCTCCTTACTTACAGTTCGTTACCACGAACTGTTTGATTTAAAAGGCTTCTAAAGTAGAATTTTGGAAAATTTTGACTTTGGGGGGAAGGGAGATTTCAAAAACATCTTCCCATGACAAAAATTGTCCTCTAAAGTTGATTCTGATGTCTGTAGCGCTCTATGTCGTAGCGCTTTAGAAATATTTAAAATATTTTAAAAGCTATTAAAGTAGAATTTTGGAAAATTTTGAGATTGGGGGGCGGGGGGAGTTCAAAAACATCTTCCCAGGATATAATGTGTTCTCTGAAGTTGATTCTGCTGTTTTTAGCACTGTATCTTTTAGTACTGTAGAAATATTTTAAAAGCTACTAAAGTAGAATTTTAGAAAATTTTTAGTTTGGGGGAAAGGGTGATTTCAAAAACCTCTTCCCGTGATATAAGGTGTCCTCTGAAGTCGATTCTGATGTTTCTAGCACTCTATCTATTAGTGCTTTAGAAATATTTAAAAAGCTCCTAAAGCAGAATTTTAGAAAATTTTGAGATTGGGGGGAAGGGTGATTTAAAAAACCTCTTCCCGTGATATAACGTGTCCTCTGAAGACGATTCTGATGTTTTTAGTACTCTATGTCTTAGAGCTTTAGAAATATTTAAAAAGCTTCTAAAGTAGAATTTTGGAAAATTTTTAGTTTGGGGGGAAGGTAGATTTCAACAACATCTTCCCATGACGTACATTGTCCTCTAAAGTTGATTCTGATGTCTGTAGTGCTCTATTTCGTAGCGCTTTAGAAATATTTAAAATATTTTAAAAGCTTCTAAAGTAGAATTTTGAAAAATTTTGAGTTTGGGGGGAGGGGGGATTTCAAAAACATCTTCCCGTGATATAATGTGTCCTCTGAAGATGATTCTGATGTTTTTAGCACTGTATCTTTTAGTACTTTAGAAATATTTTAAAAGCTTCTAAAGTAGAATTTTAGAAAATTTTGAGTATGGGGGAAAGGGTGATTTCAAAACCATCTTCCCATGATACAACGTGTCCTCTGAAGTCGATTCTGATGTTTCTAGCACTCTATGTCTTAGTGCTTTAGAAATATTTAAAAAGCTCCTAAAGAAGAATTTTAGAAAATTTTAAGATTGGGGGGAAGGGGGATTTTAAAAACCTCTTCCGGTGATATTACGTGTCCTCTGAAGTTAATTCGGATGTTTGTATTGCTCTATGTCTTAGCGCTTTAGAAATATTTAAAAGGCTTCTAAAGTAGAATTTTGGAAAATTTTGAGTTTGGGGGGAAGGGAGATTTCAAAAACATCTTCCCATGAAATAAATTGTCTTCTAAAGTTGATCTCTAAATCCTCTGAAGTCGATTCTTATGTTTTTAGTACTCTATCTTTTAGTACTTTAGAAATATTTTAAAAGCTTCTAAAGTAGAATTTTAGAAAATTTTAAGTTCGGGTGGAAGGGGAATTTCAAAAACATCTTCCTATGACATAGTTTGTCCTCTAAAAAGGATTAGGTTATTCTTACTGATCTCTCTTGTGAAATCATTTCCCTAATTAATACAGTTTAAATGGTCTTATCAACAGAGTTGTTTGGCATGTGCCTGCTACCCTTAAGGGTAGCAGGTGTCTGATAAGGGTAGCAGGGTGTCTGATAAGGCAAGTGTGACATCACAACAAACCTGGTTTGATATACCATAAAGAAAGTCAGCATGGGTTGAAAATTAAATGGCTTAGGATTTAAATAGGATTTTGGAATATATTTTAATGAACAAGGTTAAAAGCAGAAGTTGTGTAAGGTAAGCAGTGATTTATATTTATGATAGTAATATAGGATGAAATATGAGTTAAAAACAACTAGTAATGTGCAGTAATTAACCATTATATATAGGGGGGGGATGAGTGGGGGTAGGTACTTCAAAGTACCTTCCCAGGACAAACCTTAGCATGTACATCCATCCCTGAAAGTTTCATTTTCCTAACCCAACTCCTTTCCAAGATAGCCAAAAGTAACTAAAGTAGAATTTTACCTGGATCCCTATATTTGACCCGGATTTAAGGCCAAATTTGATTCCTTATCTTTATTTAATCTCTTTAATCACCATTTAATTTTTGAAAGATTAATTTAAAAAAAATTGCAAAAAAAAAAAAAAATTCAAAGGAAAGTAGAGCCATATTAAAACCTAAGACGAGCAGAAATAAACGTTTTTTTATAATTCAAAATTAAAATTGAATAGAAATTACCGCAGAATAGAGTAAAGGTGCTTTCACATTGCTACGTCATGCCTTTCACACTGCCTTATGCGTCTTATGTAACCTTTCACATCAAGAAGTTACGTTATGTTTTGGTCGTTATGTTCTCTTACGTTCGACGTAACGTAGGATTTTTTACATAGCATAACGAACATAGAAAATAGAGTCGGGCTCTATTTTTACGTTACGTTACGCAAAAGTTTCAAGCTTTGTGGTATAAATGGACTCCCTTGATGAAAAAATTATTGACTTTGTCAAACTTCACTACACTACGAGATTTAAATAATGTTAATAACCTTTCTGAGATTATTCTTTGCTTTAATTCTTTGTTTCAGTCATCCATAAACAGTTTACAAAATTAATTAAAGGAAAAAAAAAAGTAAAATATTGGGACTAATCAAAATGAGCCTTGAAATGCCCTCTGCATTTGTCCTCTCACTGAACCAGCTTCAGTCATGAAATAGTCTGCCAACTTGTCTCGTAGGTTTCGGGTAGGTTTTGAGCTGTGGTTGCTAGTGGCCAGGCGTATATCTCCCAAGCCATCAGATGATGCTGAAGAGCTACCTTCAGGAGTGACACCTCTATTGACAATAAGGAAATTGTGAAGGCAGATTGCTGTCAGCACAATTTGACAAACTTTTTCTCTCTGGGCTATTATCTCTGTTCTAAATATGCGAAATCTTTGTGATAGAAGCCCAAAACTGTTTTCTATTATCCTCCTGACCGAGTTTAATCGATAATTAAATATCCTCTGTTGATCATTCAGTTTTTTGTCAGGATATGCTCTCATTATGTATGGTTTCAGTGGAAACGCTTCATCACCAATCAAGAAGTGGGGAAAAGCTATATCTGAGCCTGGTAGCAATTTGTTTGCAGGAAACTGTATGCTTCCGTTTTCAATGGCTTTTCCCAAATCTGATCTTGCAAATATGCCACCATCGCTTTCACTGCCATAGGCGCCTACATCAGTAAAGCTGAATTTATAACTGGCATCACAGACAGCCAGTAGTACAAGGCTATGGAAACCTTTGTAGTTGAAGTCCAGAGATCCACCTTTGTTTGGACACTGCATCCTTATGTGCTTCCCATCTATTGCACCTACACAATTTGGAATTTTGTATTTCTTCAGAAAATCGTCTGCAATTTTTTCCATTTGACTTGTTGAGGGTGGTTGCAGGTAAGTTGGTGACAGACTATCAAAAACAGCCTTTAAAGTTTCACTTAGAATTCCACTAACTGTAGAGATTCCCAGACGGAAGTCGTAATGCAATGAAGTCATGGAGGCTCCTGTTGCCAGGTACCTCAAAGTTAGTGCCAGCTTGACTTCAGGAGAAATAGCTCTTCGAAATTTTGTATCCTGCTTCCGAATTTTATCTTTGACTTGCTCAAATATGTCAAGGTATTCACTTCTTGAAAAACGGGTAAAATTAAAAACTTTTCTTCATCATCACACAGAATCATGTCTTGTAGAAGGTTCAACTGTCCAAATGCATCTCTGTTTTCAGATGTAAAAATAGGTCTGACCCAATAGTCTCTTTTCTTTTTCTTCTTTGGGCTTTTTCCTTTTACACACAAAAGAGCTGCAGAAAGCATCAAAATTTCATCATCAGAGCTGCTTGAGTCTTCACCGTTCCACATATTGCTAGTTCAAAAAAAACCGCCACTGCTGCTGCTGATAGTGACGAAATTATGGATTTTTATGTAGAGGCTTATGGGTTTGTATGTGAAAGTGGACGTAATAGTGTGAAAAGGGCTCCATAACTTAAGAGACGTAACGTAACTTAACGACATAACGTAATTTCTTACGTAGCAATGTGAAAGCACCTTAAGTCTTCGTCCCTGTAAACCTTCTAAAGGCCAGAGCGTCGTTTTCGCTTTACTGAAAACAATTTGTATTTCGATTAGTGTGTTTTTTATTTATCATTGCGTGAACAGCAACGCAGCAAACAATATCATATAGCTAAACAAGGTTTGGAAATAAAACTGGTGCTGACCCATGTCCCCTTCCAGAATCTCTAACCAGCTTGTGTGTCGTTTGTGTTTTATTGAAAACCATATGTATTTCGAACAGGGGGGGGGGGGGTTTAGCTGTCAAAACGACTACAAAGAAAAGAAAATCTCCACAATAGTCGAGATTACTGGAGAGAGCCAATGAAAGTAGAATTATTGTTTTGTATATAATGGCATTAATTCCTGAAAATATCTGCGTTTTTGTTTTTTCAATGTTATAATTATGAAAGAGAAAATATTTCAAATAAATTTTGAATTTTTAGTAAAGCCCAAAGACGCTCTGGTCTTGGTTAGGTTTACGTGGCGTAGCCCAAAGTTTTGGACCATTTTTTTTGGTGTCACAAACCAATACAGCTAAAACATGTTTCAAATCTGTTTTCTGCATAGGGGGCCACCTGGCCAAGAAACTTATGAATGTCAGTTTCAAGCCGATTGGAAAGACCTGATAAAAGGCCTCATTGTTTTTCCGTCACAAATCTGTTAGTTTTTTGGTCTGGAATGAACAAATGCATTCAAATTCAAGAAACTTGGCTGAACAAAGATTCTAGATGATCAAAAACAGGATCTTTGGGCCATTTTCGGGCAGGGGGGGGGGTATTATTCCAAGTTTGTTCTACATAAGGGCCCCTTTGACCCAATTGATTAGGGATAAAAGTTTCAAGTTCTTAGGAAAAAAACTGTAAGCTTTTTTTCGAAAGAAGCAATATTTAGGAGACAAAGATGCTTTAGTATCCTTATATCCTTCCCTAAACATAATTTTTGAGGCCCCCCTGTCCTCCCCACGGAATCCACGAAAGTATTAACTGATCTCTCCTGAGATATGATAGATACACCAATTTTATAGCCTTAGTGAATATTCTGTCTTTTGATTCAGCTCACTACTTCACAGTGAATAGTCACGGTTTCATTGGGGCTAATAATGCCAAACTCTTAAGGTAAATCGGAGACACATTTGTTGACCCCCAAATCACCTCCCTCTGACCGCAAAATCTGAACGTCTCCTTAGCTCCTCTCCTAAGACTTCGAAAGTTTTAGCTCGGTACCCCAAAAGTTGTTCCTGAGATGTTTCAGACTTGCCATTTTCAGAACCTCGATGCATGCTTTACTTTTATTTAGCCCCCCCCCTTTAAGTCATAATTTCAGGTCCACTTGCCCCCCCCCCTCCCTAGCATGCCGTGAAAATTTTAGTTCAATCCCCAAGCTGTTTTTGAGATAAAGACGCGCTATTTTTGGTGTTCTGGGTACACATGGCTTCTTTTGGTGGTATATTGCTACTTCTCCTGGAGTAGATTCTAGTCCAGCAGTGGCTCATAGGACCAAATATTTTAAAAAGACTGGAGACCGAGATCCTTAGACGCTTCCCCTTTGCTCCTCCCCCTAATTAAGATTCTGGTCTCCCCTGCTTCTCAAAGCAATTCCTGAAAATGCCAACTTCCTCTCCAAGATTGCTGGTGTCCTATCCCCCTAGCTAAGATTCTAGTCTCTCCTGCTTCTCCAAGCAATTCCTGAAAATGTCAACTTAATCTCCAAGATTGTTGGTGTCCTAACGCCACAGTGTCGTTTCTATTTTTTGGCTATATATAGTATATTTATGTTTACATTGCTTCTTAGCTGTGTATATATTATAGGTCCCGTAGAGGTTCATAGCACAAAAACGTTTAGATAGATTAGAGTAAAACAAGTTTGACCCCCCCCCTCCATGTCAAATTTTGAGGTCTACTCGGCCCCCTAACACTCTGTGTAAGTTTTATCTTGACACCCCAAACCAATCCCCGGATATTGCAGGTACTCCATTCTGATAACTGGTATCAGATACCTCCTTTTGATTTACCTCTCTATTTAGGCGTGAATATTACAATTTCAATTAATGGAAAGACATCGGATACGTAGTGTTTTTAGGCTACCCCTCTCAACACAAAGTTTAAAGTCCTCTTTCCCTTCCCCTAACACATACTGTCTGGAAGTTTCTACTGCATCCCCTAAACTGTTCTTGAGATATTGCAGATATCTCATCACACCTGTGAACAGTGGATAGTTTATAGGTCCCATAGGGGCGTACCCTACAAAAACGCTTGGGTAGACCAGAGAAAACCAAATTTACCCCCCCCCTTGTTGCTCTTTTGCCTCATGTAAAAAATTTAGGTCCGCTTGGCCCCCCTCACTCTGACTAAAAGTTTCCGAGTTTTAGCGCTATTTTGATAGCCTTGGTGAATATGCTGTCTTTTGATATACCTCTCCATTTCAAGGTGAATATAGTCACTTTTCTCTGCGGCTAAAAGGCTAATACCAGAACCCTTGGGTGAATTGGAGACACAAATTTGTATAACCCCTGCTTCTAAATGTAAAATATGAAGTCGCCTTGGACCCTCCTCCAACACTTCGAAAGTTTTAACTCGGTCCCCATAGGTCGTTCCTGAGGTGTTTCAAACATACAGTTTTGATAACCTAGATACACGGTTTATTTCGATTTACTACCTTATCTTAGTCACAATCTCAGGTCCACTTGACCCACCCAACATGCCCTGAAAATTTCAGTTCCATCCCCCTAGCTGTTCCTGAAATAATGCAGTCATGCTGTTTTGACATCCTGGGTACACTTGGTTTCTTTTGATGGTACATTATTGCTTCGCCGGGAATAAATTCTCGTCCAACAGAGGCTCACAGGGCCAAACATTTTAACAGATTGGAAACCAAAATCTTTAGACCCTTTCCTTCTGTCCCTTTCCTTGAGTCAAGATTCTAGGTCTACTTGCTCCCCCAACCAATCCCTGAAAGTTTCAACTTGATCTCTGAAACTGTTCCCAGGATATTGCAGATTTAGTCAACTAGCAGTGCTAATTGTCTTTACCGTGCTACTTAACCATTAATAGACTATAGGTCCCATAGGGGTTTATTGTGCAGACACGTTTAGATGGGTTAGATGGGAAAACAAGTTTATTCCCCCCCTGCTACCCATCTCTCGTGTCAGATTTTGAGGTCCAGTCGGCCCCTAACACTCCTTGTAATTTTCAACACAGACACCCTAAATCAATTCCAGGGTATTGCAGACACGCACTTTGATAAACTGGTTCCGTATAGTGCCTTTTGATTGACCTCGCTTCTTAGATGTACATATATTCTAATTCCCATTTAGGGAGAAATTAGCCCCCCCCCTCAAAACTAAATTTAAAGTCCTCTTGCCCTCCCCCCCCCCATACTACTTGAAAGTTTCAACTGCATCCTCGTAAACGTTCATGGGATATTACAGATATAACAACGGTTAATAGATTACAGGTCCCATAGTGGCTTATAGTGGAATTAAATATAAAATAAAAAACAAGTTTTTTCAACTGAAAGTAAAGAGTAACTTTAAAACTTAAAACGAACAGAAATGATTACGTATATGAGGGGATTCGCCCCCTTGTTAGTACCTCTCTCTTTACGATATAGTTCGTATTTTGTTCCAATTCTTTAATAATGACCTCTGAATTACGAAGGCCGTTTAATTAGAATAAATAGCTCTTTTGAAAGTACTAAAAGAAACTTTAGCGTAAAGAGCGAGGTATTGACGAGGGGATGAACCCCCTCATATACGTAATAATTTCTGTTCGTTTTAAGTTTTGATGTTGCTCCTTACTTTTAGTTGAAAAAACTTATTTTTCAATTTCTGATCGTTTTTTAAGTAATGCTGGGAAATCCGGCGCCCCCTTCATGGAAAATTCCCTTCCTCATGAAAAATTTCTCCATGGAAAGATCCTCCATCATAACCCCCTCCCCCCACCAGAAAAGAATCCCCCCTGAAAACGTCTATATACCTCCCAATAACCAATATTATGTATTAACAACGGGCAAAGTTCATAACTTGCAGCCCTTTCCCCGGGGACTGTGGGGATTAAGTCATCCTCAAAGACATAGTTATTAGATTTTTCAACTATGCTGAACAAAATGGCTATCTCTAAATTTTGGGGAACAATTAGCGCGGGAGGGGGCCTAGTTGCCCTCCAAATTTTTGGTCACTTACACAGGCAACTAGAACTTTTAATTCCGTTCAAATAACCCTCTTGCGATATTCTAGGACCACTGGGTCGATACGATCAACCCTGAAAAAAAAAAACACATCCGTGATCTTTCTTCTGGCAAAAAATACAAAATTCCACAGTTTTGCAGATAAGAGCTTGAAACCTCGACAGTAGGGTTCTCTGATACGCTGCATCTGATTCATTAAGATTCTATGACTTTTAGGGGGTATTCCCCCTTTTTCAAAAATAAGGCAAATATTCTCAGGCTCGTAACTTTTGATTGGTAAGACTAAACTTGATGAAGCTTATATATTTGAAATCAACACAAAAATGAGATTCTTTTGATATATCTATTGGTATCAAAATTCCGTTTTTCAGAGTTTTGATTACTATTGAGCCGGGTTGCTCCTTACTTGCAGTTCGTTACCACGAACTGTATGAAAACGTTTAGGTGGATCAGGCAAGACAAGACCCATATCAAATATTTTCCAATATCAAACATTTAGGTCCAGTTGACCCTCCTAATTCCCCCTGAAAGTTTCAACTTGATACCACGCAGGGGCGGATCTAGAGCAAAATTTTGGGAGAGGCCCAATATGACAAGGGCACCGATGAGCAAAATCTGGGGGGGAGGTGTGGCAGAGATGCCAATAATTGACTAAATTGAGAAATTTATTATAAAAAAAGAGAAAAAAAACATAATAAAAGGGCTCCAGAAAAATCTTGGTGGGGGTCGGGGTTCCCTCCGCCCCCTGGATCCACCAGTGATGCCTCGGACCATTTCTGGGATATTGCAGATACGGTACTTTGATAAACTGGTACCATATAGTGCATGTGGTACTATACTACTCCACGAACAGCTAAAACGACGATAAGTTGAGATTTTATAAAACTAGTCTAGGGACGGAAATAGCGATGACACAAAGGGGTTACTTTTAATTATAGATAAAAAGTAAAAAGAACCGATAGATTATGAAAAGAAATAAGCTCTCAATGTCCGCAAAAAGCCTTTATAGAGTACCAATTGCTGTTCTTGCCCGACCTTAACGTATTGTAAAAACTGGGAACTGAATAAGATAATGGAGGATAGATTACTAGCCTGATGCTGACCTAACGAGAATTTGCCATATTGAAAAGTAACTAGCTATTACAGTAATTTGGTTCAATATTTTAGCTGCAATAGATTGTGAGAGAGGCCGGTCCCGCGACTGCTCATCTTTAGGCAGTTGCCGATGTAGAATCATTCGAAAGTCTGGTTCTCTGTAACGCTTCCTAAAAAAAGAGCGATATTTTCAAAATTCTTGTTTTTCCCCCATTTTTCTAGGATGACAATGACAAAAGTCTGAGGCGTATGAGTTATAATAGAGACAGCTAATACCTATGGGAAAATACGTTAGACATTTGCATTTAAGGAAATTCTTCCATAGCCTATAAGAGTTATCCGAGAGGTAAAATAACCAATCCTCTTCTCATTTCGATCGATACATAATTTTGTCAAATCAGGTCGGTATTTTTTACAACAATCCTTGGAAAAGTTTTTTGTAGACTTTTTCAAAGGATTTTTCATTTCTAGGCCTTGGATTTCCTTCAGTGGCCTATAGACATAGAAACGAGAAGGAAATAATGAAGATTGTTCAGATATTCAGATTTTCATTGAGAACTTGGTTAATAATTATGAATAAAATATATAGGTAGGTGTATTCTGATTAAATAGGCTGAAGTGTGATGAGACAATATCTAAATCAGACCAAAAACGGCTTGTATATTTTTCTTCTTTTTTTTTTAATTGAAACTATTTTGTGCATTGATTACTTCTAAATGCAATTATCACTGAGATTCTCTGTAATATATTTTTTTTAAAGTGGTTTTCAAAATGGACTAAAAGTAGGTTTTTTTTTCGAGAATTGATGAACATAACTGAAAACGAGGGTTGCAAAACGGATTGTGTTTACATAACAGATATAAAATTTATTTAGGTTACAAATGCATGAAAGAACGAAGTCGGTGAGATGCAACGAAAACGAGTTAAAACGACCAAGTTATCTGAACTCCAATTCATTTTGCACCTTCTTTTTCATTTATATTCATAGATTCTCGAAAAAAAAAATAGATTTTCGACTTAAGTCATCTGATTCTGTTATAGTGAAAATGCATTTGTTTTTATGCAAACGTTTATGGCTGTACTCTTCGTATTTCCTACTAACATGTCCTTTCGGTTTCCAATTGGAACTATTCTGATTTTGAATTCCATTTTGAGGTCTTCAAAAAATTTGTCTCATAGGTACCACGGCCACAACCAAGTGCTCTTACCGCTTCGCTATCAAGTATTGTAATTGTGATAATAAAAAAAAAAAAAAGCAGTGAGTTGAGAAAACAAGTCTTAAATTAAAAAAAAAGAAATACTAGAACAAATATCAGTTTTAATGAAAAATAAAATTTAAAAAAAAGTTTATTTTATACTGAAGCAAAAAAAACGAATTAGAAACAAAGTGAAAAAAATTAATTGATGTACAGATTACGCAAGATATCTCTACAGAACTAGCTCAAATTAGCTGACTCGATGATATTTTCCAATATTTGTAGGGGGACTATGATTCTCCTGTATTAGGTTTTCCATCGTGGTGACTCCAGTGGTGCATTTTTTTATTTTGATCGCCACCATTTTCGGGGGGGGGGGGGGTCCAAGCTCTTCAATATTCCTCTCTTCAATGAATTTGTTTTCGTGATAAACTATTACTATTAAAATTAATTGAAATAATAGTTGCCGTTCCTGACAACTATTGGCAACAGCAGCTAGAAATGGCAAATTTTCTCTAGACAATTTTTTTTAAACGTGTTTTTAAACGTTCGATTACTAGAGGCCATGTTTCGCTCTTTAGGGATTCCTAAAGCGTTATTTCAAAAAATCCTTGTAACAAAAATGAAACTTGACGATGAGCATAGTCCAGAGGTGCAATTCACGAAAACGTAGGGGAGGGGGCAGTTTTTTTAGTTTTGAAAATGAAGATAAGAAAAAGGCACTTTTCTGAATCTTAGGGATGGTGGGTAATTTTGCCTTTTTTAAAATTTTCAATGAAAATCGAAAAAAATAATTTCCACAATTTAGGGAAGAGGGCAACGAGATCTTGGGGGTAGTTGTCCCTCTACAGTTGGTGCGGCTGTTATGGTGTGGATTGAAAAAGTTTTCGTCGTCAGTGTCCAGTGAAAGAAAAGTTAATATAGGGCTGTATAAAAGAATATGAATTTACTCTGGGGCTATCAGGTTTGTCAACGGAAAAATTTTTCGTGCTCCAATTAATCCAGCTGGTTGGAAACATAAATTGAATTATCAGGAATTATTAAAAAATGTTTCAAGGTTTTTTCTTTAATATATAATACTACAACAGTAGACATGTGCATTTCCTGAATATGGTTCTCTCATTGCCATTTTTTTTAGAAAAACTTATGATTGTAGATTCAAGAAATATAGAAAATTTGCTCCGCCAGGATGAAGTTCGCCAACGCGAAAAACACGCCTAGGTTTATCTCACTCAGATGGGAACACAAAGTGAATAATCAGCAAATACTGAAAAAAAATTCCGGTTTTTTTTTTTTACTTTAGGTAGGCCTACTTGGCAAAATGTAGGGTAGGAGCGACTTCGCTTTTATGAATGAACATACTTAAGAAACTATTTTTCATAATCTAGGGTAAAGGTGGTAGTGACATCTAGAAGGCAATAGCAAATTGGTGCCCTGTTATGGTGTGAATTGAAAAAGGCTTGGTCGTCAATTAAAGGAAGCCTAATAGGGCTGCAGAAAAGAATAACAAATTTGCTTATGGGCTGTGAAGTTACCAGAGCAAAAAATCGTCCATGCTCCAGTTAATCCAGCCGGTAGGAAACATAAATTGAATTATTAGGAAATATTGAAAATCTATTCCAATGTTTTTTTTTTTAATATAATAAAAAAGCAGGAAAGAGACATATGTATTTCCTGAATGTTGTTTTCGCGTCACGGTTTTTTCTTATTATAAAAGACTATAATTGGAGATTAGAGAAAATATTGCAAATTTGCTCCACCGCCATGGAGTTCGCCAACGCGAAAAAAAACGCTTTGGCGAATCTCACTCAGGTGGGAACACAAATTAAATAATCCGGAAATACTAAAAATTTGTTCCGAGGTTTTTTGTTTAACACGTATTAAAAAACAGGAAAGAGACATGCGCATTTTCTGAATGTGGTTTTCTCATCGCCGTTCTTTGTGATGCGCCTTCAGTTCGTTTCTAAAGAGAATACCAGTTATTTAAACCTTTTGCCAAAAAGTTTGTTAGTTATTGATCAGACGAAGCGAGACCTAGGAGTCCAGAAGAGGAGTGTTGTAATACATTTAGGTATGAATTTAATTTCAATTCTTTAGCGTAAAATAATTAGTTTAGCTTCGATTTAGTTCAGTTGGACAGTAGATGTTGATCCTTAATCTTAGCCTTTACTTTAATTTGCACGATTTGATTAGTTATCCGTGTGCTTCGTATTGGGTCACTTTACAATGTTTTAAGTTAAAAACTTAGAAGAAGTTAACATCTGAAAGTGGCTTGAGGCTTTTCATTTACAGCTAATCAGAGGCCGATCTAACCCGCGTTTTTTTCTGGAAAGGTGACATCATGAACTTGTTTTTAGCGAAACGTTAATAGCCTAGTGTTGGATTAAAATTTACCCCTGTGAACTGACGCTACTATTCCTCCTTATCAATTTTCTGTGTAGCCAGGTACTGATCTTCTGATTCTCTTCCTTTGACTGGGAGTGCTAGCGGTGCCTGGGGGCAAATCATCCGAGCTACCCGCCATTACAGTGCAGTTTGTTCTCTATCTCATTAGCAAAGCTTTATATAAAGTGCCAAGCCCATCGAAATAGGTTTTAGGACCATTTCACATTTTCGGCAGTGTTGCCATGGTTGGGTACTTTTCTATTATAGCGACCCCACTCAAGACGTGAAGTTAGGTTAATCCCAATGAAAAATGCCAAAACATGATGAAAATATAATAATTTAGAAACAAATTTGGGCTATATACTTGCACATTAGGGGGGGGGGGGAGTACAGTGGGTCTGCATGCAAAATGTGTCAGCTGCAAGTATTCAACATATTATTGTGAAGTAAGAATTGTTGGTATACTGTTCTATTAGCTAGGCAACACGCGAGAAGTGAAATTCGGTTAATGCTAATGAAATAAAACGAAATATGAAGAAAATATAATAGTTTAGAAAAATCTTTTGGCTATATATTTTCACATTAGGGGGGGGGGGGTGGTTAAGCATGGTATATATTAAATAAGTAACCTAGCCTAGGTACCTTCCCCCCCCTAAACCCCAAAAAACTAAGGTTTAAATATAGTTCCCGGAGTGAGAAACCCATTGTTTATTTAGCGTCTTGTAGGAATTACTGGGTAATGCCTATTCGATCTTTGCTTTTCTCGAGTGGCTGTCTCGCGTGTTGCCTAGCTACTAGAACAATAACGAATTGTTTTGTAACTTCATGCTGTCCAAATACTTTACCCCCCCCCCCAAATGTGCACATGCATAGCCCAAATTATATAAATCTAATGTATTCTGACACCCGCCACTTGTTTTTCACCGAGGACAAGCTAATTGGCTCTTAAATACAGGCAGATGAAAAACCGGTTCTAGGTTTGTTCTCGAGTTTTACACAGCGAAATTCTTGAGTGGAGTCGCTATAACAGAACAGTACCCCACGTTGAATTCTGTATATATCTCAAAACCACGATTTTCTATTGTTTCTCTTTCGGTTGTTGTTAAAGACCTCAGGGCAGTACAAACTTTACGTCAGTGTTGCCACGTTGAGCCGTGAAAGCACATAAGCAAAACTAATTAGTTAAATTTGAGAATTTTTCGTCCTACGCCTTCAAGAGTAGGATACATTGTCTTAAGGGGTTTGGTGCCTTATGGATTAACCTTTTTTGTTGATTTTTCCCCCACGATTCTTTTTCTAATTTTGGCACCCTTTAGTACCAAAATTGCACCACTGCATATGAAGGTCGTTTTCATTGAAAGTTTTATTTCCGATTTTTTCTAATTCTTTAAGATGTGTATTGTTGTGCAAGTTTCCGCTTAATCAGTTAAAAACAGTCAGGTTTTTCCGCTTGTTTCTTTTCACGATTCAATGTGGCAACACAGGAGAGAATTTACGCAACGAAAAACTCTTAAGAACTGGTATAATAATCAAAAGGAAAATAATTCCGGTTTTCAGGTAAGATCAGACCGAAGATGGAGCCAGGGGGCAAAAACGCTTTCATTTTGATGTCCTTGGTACTTGAAGCTTAGGTTATTAAGTGTAGCCTACTATGCAAGCCTATCCATTAATATTTTGCTAACTTGCTAACTGCCATAAAAAGCAAAAGTCATGAATTCTGTATCGATTTTTGTAGCGTAAAAACTTGTGCCACTATTATCGGTTTTTGAATATTGTGCTACAGAATCTCCAACAAGAGCCGCGTTTTCAGGCTCAGTGGGTTCGAACACGGTTGTTCTCGTCAGAACCACTAACCGTCAGAACGTCGACAGTCATAACATCTAATTTTTTTTAGATGTTATGACGTGTCGACGTTCTGATGGGTAGCGATTCTGACTGTCGATGAACTGACGTGTCGATGTTATGACTGTCGATGTTCTGACGTCGACGAAATGACGTTTAGTGCTTTTGACGGTTAGATGAAATGGTAGCACCCCGTTCTTCTCGTCTAGTGCATCAAGCGTTTTCACAAAGCGGATTCTCGAGGAAAACATGGGGTTGAAACTTCGAACCCGCTGAAACTAGACGAAACTAGACGAAAAATTAGAAACTTGAAACTAGACAAGAACAACCAGTATTCGAACCCGCTCAGCCTGAAAACGCGGCCAAGGATTCGACTTGTTAGAGAAATTATCTAAAAATGTTGGCCAGCATTTTTTTTTTTTTTTTTTTTTTTTTTTTTTTTTTCTTTTTTTTGCGCACAGAATTACAATGTTAGCTAACAATTTTTACTTACAGTTTTTGTTAGGACGACTGAAAAACGGCTTTAACTAAACTTAATTTTACTGAATAGAATTCCCGATGAAAAAAATGAGATAACGAATGTATGAATCGCGTCGAAAAAGCAGCAGCGCTATATATTTACAGCCGGGCCTTAAGGAGGCAACAGCCGTTTTCGTTTAAGGGCCAATATAACTTTCTATGGTAATTCAAGGTATTGTTAACTATTGTTGTGAATATATCCAGTTCATTTTTAGAGTAGAACAATCGAATGAGAGAAAAAAAAATCTAATTTAACAGCAAACACAGAAATACCTTGAGCCACATTCAATGTGCGCATTACGCCTCAAATTATAATAATTTACACACGGTGCATCTAAAAATTCGTTTACCCTAAATGTGTATTTTGCAAAAGTTGATGCACCGTATGCTAATGTCGAAGTGAGGTTGGGTCATTTCGTGCATCAATTTTTACAACCCCGTGAAATAAAAAAAGAGGGAATGAAACATCTTTTTTGGAAGTCCTTCACTGACAGTGTGGGTTAAATAAGCATTTAAATGCTGGGTCAGAGCTATATACTGCAACAAGAAGGGTAAGTACAACCCAGCTAGATCGGAAATGGGTCAAGGCATTTATATCTTAATGGGAGGTAATTGAAGTCTTGCAGTCTGCCTACTGTTCTGGAGAAGTAACATAGAATACCACAACTGTATCATACTTAGTCTTGTAGTGTTTTCAATATGGTCTTGACTGCTTGCTCTGGTAAAGGTATCATATGTATGCCCCAGATAGCCTATCATATATATGGTGGTGTCAAATAGTGGGGGGGGGGTATATTTTCAAAATTCCGGGGGGAGGGCAAATTCGTCGTTTTTTTTAATTTTCAATGAAAATACAAAAGAAGGCATTTTTCAATTAAACTACCCCTCTAAAAAGGTATGCACTTTAAAGGGGGAGACCAAAAAGAAAGAGAGGAACACTTTCCCATCTCCCCCCCCAGTTGACGCGGACGCACATATAGGGTAGCATGCGCTTCCACGGATGCATGTTGAGGCTGCTAATCTTCACGTAGAAACTTGATTCACAATTCTTAAATATGTCTGGGTACGTACCTGGCCGCGGAGCCAATGATGCGGGCCCTCCCTGGCTTATGGACTTAATTAATCCCCCCCCCCCCAATTGAACTGAACTATGGCTTGATCATTCTTTAGTTTTTATTTTTAAAAAATGTAATCCCAACCGAAGAATGGATAAGTGGCAATGCAACTGCTAAGAGCATTGAATTTGTGATTTTTTTTTAATGTTTTTTCACTAAGATTTTTGTATGTCAGCTTATATAATAGAAACACTCATTTTCAAATCTATCGTGATTAATTGGATCAAACTTGATTAGAATTTCCAGAAGCACATGTAGGGGAAGATCTCCTAAGACCTCCCATATTTTCGTGGGAATCTCCCGGGAGATTTTGGACTAAACAGTAAAATGCATGAACACCTGGATATAAGGCCCTGTTTTAACACTGGACCATTTTCCTTGGAGAAATCCTACGACCCCATTTCCTGAGCCCTTGGAAGGTACATGCTACTTCACCTGAACTTCAATAAGTACTAGTGTTAATCACGTAATTTAATGAAGATTGTAGCAGAAGAAGCAGTGACAAAAGCAGAAGCAGTTGACAGAAGCAGAAGAAGCAGTGACAGAATGATAGCTTCTATTAGAAATGCTCTCAGTATATAAGGGAGATAGGGTTGACCTCAAACCAAAGAAGATAGCAAGATTATTGTAACTGTTCTTCAAGAAAAAATATGAAAAGTTTGCGCTGAGGATTTACTTTCTTGGCATTTCCGACCGCGGAGAGAAAATCATTTTATTCCCTGTCATCGCCCAAAATCTCAAAAGTTTTAGCATTTATGTCATATTTTGCGCATAATTTGCCTGTTTCTTATGTTTTTGCAGGTGAGTTTGCATTTTTATGTAAATTTTCACGTCGGGGATGGGCCTGTCTGACTCTTTATATAATATCGCGGAAATATAGCTGAGCCAGAAATTGTAGTAAGTCAAACTTAGATCCGGATGTTGTGTGCCAAAACGCCAATTTATGAGACCTTTAATGTCAGTTAGCTTTAGCTGTGACAAATCGTAAGTTTTTTTTTAGCATTGATATGCATAGGAACATCAATTGAGAGGAGAGGGGGCTAGAATTTTTGACTACCCTAGAATAAAAAAAATGGTATTTTCATTGGAAAATATCTTTTTTGAAATTTTCGCTGAAGAAACTAAAAGAAACAATAAAATTGCACCCATAGATGCTGAAAACACACGTCTTTTGTCTTATGTTTTTGGTGAAAATATCCCTATTATTGACTCAGCCAGGAGTATACTCATGGATATTCACAGGGTTAATGCAGCCAGGTTTATACCCAATTTTGATCTGTATATGGGGTCAACCGTTGAAAAGATAGTTTTTGTGTTTTACTCGTGAATTAGCCAAAAGATACGTCTTTTTTTAGATTCAGTTTTAGACATTTTGAGAGATGCTTGAATCTAGACTCGTGATTCCAAATGTGAGGTGCAGGCACCACCGGTGGCGCATGGCAGCATTTTCGTGGGTCACGGGTAGGACATGCATCCTTCGACTGACTATACTTTAGAGCCTAGATTTTGAATACAAAAAATCCATTCAAATGAAAAAACATTTTTTATATGAATGACGTCATATTTATATGGATTTTAAGAGCAAAGAAATATATAGTAGTATTGGAATTACGTAGTGCATTGTATAAAAGGTGTTTTATACAGATAATATTTTTAGTTAGTATAAAACAAGCCTTAAGGACGACCCGAAAAGGAAACCCAAGTTAATAGCCTTTTAAGCTTCCTTTAGGTGAATACGCGTAAAATTTTGAGTAACAAAACTTAAATTTCAGGCTTATTAGGGGGAGGGGTATCATGATTTTTGAAATGTATAGGTGGTGCATGGCCCCGTCATCGTCCCGATTGCTGCTTGAAATACAATCATTTGCTAGATTTTAATATATATAACGTTAATTTTTTTTTTCAGGTCTATTCATGATGCTTATTAAATAAATTAATTATGGATTATGAAACCCCTCATCAGGAGCTTGTGAAGTGTGTCGTCGTTGGTGACACTGCCGTGGGAAAAACGCGTCTGATATGCGCCAGAGCATGCAACAAACAAGTTTCTTTATCCCAGCTGCTTACTACCCACGTTCCAACTGTTTGGGCTATTGATCAATACAGGATATACAAAGAGGTTAGTAAATACCCCTTTATGAGAATGGGTGCCATATATACAAAAACCGAAAAATAAGGGGAAAATGGCTCCATTTTTCCCACATAGCTTTTGCAGCCTGGAGGAAGGGCTTATTTTACTCTATTTTGGTGTAAACTTGGCTTTTATTAGGTTTGAAGTCTAGGGTAAGCTGAACACAGGAGACGGTACCTCTATGAATCAAATTAAAAGGATGGCGTGTAGATTTTTAAAAATAAATGTTTTTACTTCCCCCATCAAAATTCTTATTTGTCAAAGCCCACAGGATGGCAAATTGCTAAAGATCGTTCTTTTTGGCCATCCATCTTGGACCAAACAAAAAGCAGGTCGTCCCCGAATGGGGTCTGAAGGGGTCGTGAGAAAAGATTTAAAGGAAATCAGAACTTCTTGGTAGGGTGTAGAGAGGGAAGGGAGGAGAGGGAGGGAAGCTTTGGGGTGGAGGAGGAGTGTGCCCAGGTGTATCGGTCTCAGGCGGCTTGGTGCTGCATTGAGTTGTTAGTGGTAGTAAAGACACGAATTGATATTTCATCTTCATGCTTGTAAGTTTTAGATTAATTGTGTGGTACGAAAGCAATCTGTAATTTGGTTTACTATCTGAATAACGATTGGAAAACATGGTGTTTTACAGGAGTGTGGAATTGGTGCTAATTTACTGCGAAATTTGTCATAGATAGGAACAGGATCGTGTACAGGGTTTTGGTTCGGATGGGGAGGGGCTTGTAAAAAAACGTTACGAAACACAACAAAATTTATTTACATGGATTTTTTTTTACTTTTGTACAATTCGAATAAAAATTATGGGGGGGGGGGGTTAAAGCAGGTACTCCCCCTGGATAGGGCCTTGGTTGGATAGAATCAGGCCCAGCTACAAGTTCTTTATACCTTCCCTCACTGCTAAGCGGATGTTCCTCATTGGGGTAGCTTTCGTATTTTATATTCTTTTCGTCGTGCGTAAAGGTCGCATCTGACTTTTCAAACTTCTGTCAGAAGCCCTTTGCTAAGCTATTCTCAAAGGACGGATCAGCAGGGCAACGTACATTCAATCACGCTCTGATTCTCCTGATCTACGTTACTCTGCTGATCCTCTCTTTGAGCTTAAGGTCTATTCGCAACGAGATTTCACCAATACTGAAATTCAACCCGTTTCAAAACCCGGTATTAGCTGATGCTAGTGATCAGATTTACAATGGATAATTTGAACACCGAAATCAACTATTATCCACGTATTAGTTTGTATCTCCTATAGTCCTTGTTTCTCTTCTATTATCCATATCTTGTTATATTATCTTGTTTATATTATATTATCTTGTTATATTACTCATATCTTGTTTCTCTTTCTCTTCTATTATCTTCTATTATCTCTTCTATTATTCTCAACTATTATCCACGTATTAGTTTGTATCTCCTATAGTCCTTGTTTCTCTTTTGGTACAGATGTTTTTGAGCTCTGACAAGCTCAAGTAACCCCTCCCAATATTTCACTTCTTTTTATTGTCACTGTTCGATTTTTATTTATCTTCTTCTTCTTCTTGTTTAGATTGGTATTGATACACTTTTGCTTAATCTCACCACCGTTATCGAATTCTGAGCCCTTCAGTGCGTTGCTACAGCTGAGTTCGGGCGCTGGGTCCCGTATTATCAAGCTGGGATCAAACCCACTGCGCCACTACAGGACACATTTATTTTTTGTTTTTGTTGACTGTTTTTTTCTCGTATCTGGATAAGCTTCGGGTACAAGCCAATCAGAAAATTCTGTGAAAAATTAAGCAAATTTGAAATTTTCCTATTGTGTCGCAGTGGGTTTGAATCTCAGCGTGTAAATGTGGGCCCCAGAGTTCAAACTCAGCTATAGAAACATACTGCAAGGCTTCCGGTTATGAAATTATGCGACAGCGACTCCATATTAATCCAAAAAGAAGTTCAAATCGATTTGATCTTCTTTTCAGTCTTGGCTTGATCCAGTTCTGAATGCTAGCTAGATCTATTGTGAACTGGTTTGGTTTCAACTAACTCCCGAAATTAGTGCTTGCTAAATCTTGATATTAGTAAAATCTCTTTTGTGAATGGGCGTTTGACAATTATCTGAAAGTGTGATCAGATACGACCTTTAGGCGTGATGGTGACGATGTCTTTTTTGTATTTTATTTGCATAAAAAATACAAATATATGTATTTTATTTTGTACATATTATATGCTATGGACTATCATAAAAATCAGGAGTCTCAGTTTGGCACCAAAAATCTAGGAGTCGGAGTCAGCATCATTCATTCGAAACACGAAGGAATGGGAGTCCACTGTTTTAAGGTCTACAAGTTCGAAAAATTCTAGGATTTTAAGAATTCGAGTCAGTATTAATAATCTACAGACTCCAAATTCTTTTTTTTCTTTTTTTTTTTAGGTCGTTAGTTTCCCAGTTATTGTGTCAAAAATATGGCTGAAGGCATTACAAATTGTATGTAGCTCACAATATGAATGGTGGCATTTGCAATTGTAATATTGCTCATATACTCTACATTCGCTGAAATTAGTTTTTTCTAAAGGGGTATATCCCTCGCACATGGTCCCTCTAGTTCTGAATCTTTGGGTCGTAGTCCACTCCCGGAATTTGACTTTACGAAGAAATGATGGTACTGGTGCGTTAAACGTACACTTTAATATACTAATGAGAGACGAAACCCGCCAGACTGGTTATTTTTAAGAGACCGCTATTGTGAAATGGAATGCAAAGAATGGTTTTTATTGCGTTTGCTGTATTTAAACTGTTGTTTTATAGGTCCATGACTTTTTAGAAGTGTCCGTGTAATGCACCAGAACCGAAATCATGCACAGGGAAATGGGTGTTGTACTGGAAAATTGGAAAAACTCAAGTCTGTTTGCTAATGCTGACGAACTTTATATTTGTCAGGTCTTCAAATCTTATAAATTTTGCATCTCGTGATTTTTTCAGATTGGCCCATAGCCAATGGGTATTAGCCATGTTTGATTTAATTACTTGTTTGTTTGGTTAAATATCTCACTTTTGAAGATTCATATTTCTGCCGAAAAGAATGTGCAAATAATCCATATTCATTTCTTATCAATTATAGCGCACAAGGCTTGTTTTCTGTCATTTGTTGTAATTGACTTTAATCTATAACCTTAAACTTTCATCTTTGTAAAAGGAAAATTGTGATGATGTCATTTTATACATAATTTATGGGCTAAGCTTAACAAGTTCCTTTTTGTGTACAAAATTTAACAAAGTCCAAGCTTTCTTTTAACTTGAGACTTCACGGTTATAATCGGCTTCACAAGTTTGAAGCACGTGCGATCCGTTAAAGATTTCGGGAAAACCCCTCGTTTGAAATTGGCCTTGTCGCTACGCACTTTAACCACGTGACCATAACACGTGCAATGGCTTTTACTTGAATCCGTTCCAGAACTCAACTATCATTAATGATACTTATTCGCTACTATTTGCGTTCCAGGGCAACGGATAGTAAAAAACTATTAGCAAATAGTATTGTTATAATTGGAGGACGGATTATAATGTTGACCCCTTTTATGTATAATGAGTGCTTGGGGGCTAATTGTGTTTTATCTTCCATTCTAGACTGAAATTAATAATAAATAATTAGTGATCAGTAATGATGATTGAGGTCTGGAATATACCCCTAGCTACGCCACTCACTCAAGTGCTTCATTTAATTAGAACCTGTTTCTTTGACGCTCAATCCTAATGAAATTTCACAAAATATGATGAAAATATAATATTTCTGTGCTTTATATTTGCAAATTAGGGGGGAGGGGTAAAGTGTGGCGGGTCTGCATGCAAAATATATTAGGTACAATTATTCTGTATATTGTAGATAATTTCGGAGACCACACTGCCTTTCCATGACGATAATATAAAAGTTCAAAATAGGGATAAAATCCTTTTAATAGACAGTGTATAGAAATTCACAAAATACCAGATATTTCGGTCACATACAGTGACCGTCATCAGTAGTGAAAAAAAAATGTTTTACTACTGATGACGGTCACTGTATATGTGACCGAAATATCTGGTATTTTTGTGAATTTCTATACACTGTCTGTTAAAAAGGATTGTATCCCTATTTTGAACTTTTATGTTATTCTGCATATTATGAAGTAAGAATTGTTTTCTAGCTTCAAACTGTCCAAATACTTTACCCCAACCCCCCAATGTGCAAATATATAGCCCAAATTATACATTTCCCATCTATTATGTCGCTTGTTTTTGTCTTGTATAACACTAAACTGAAATAAACTAAAGATGAAACCGGTTTTGTATGGAGTTTTACACAGCGTAAACTTGAGTGAGTGGTTTTATAATACACAAGTACCTAAATTTCGTAAATGTAAATTCTAATATAAACTTGTAACGTAAAATGTGTAAATAAAAAGCAGCATTTCAAATAATCTACTTTTTCACCATAAATGGACCTGACAAGCCATAAGCAATTATAAACAATATAAGTACTTAAGCACACATACACACAAAAAGTAATATTCTTGGAAGAGCCTGAAGAACTTGCCTTCAACATTTTTATATCATTTCCGTGTTTTTTTTTAAATATCTGGAGAAAGACTAAATTATCAAGAATGTTTCTCGAAGTGGTTGATACCCTCAGAGAGAAAGCCACGTATAAACAACAAAAAGTATAATTCGTGAATATTCAGCAGAAAGTGAAGCTGGCTTGTTGGGCTGCCTGTACTGGAAACTATTGCAGCTGAATAAGTAGATTGTTTTAAAGCTTACATTCCTTTACTCTTACAAAATATACATTATAATTTACATTTACAGAATTTATATTACAAATTTACATTTTCATTTACAAAATTTACATTAGATTAAAATTTACATTATAATGCTTCCATTGCCCTGATCAACTTATTTCACCGACTCCACGGCCGTTGTTTTTGCCAGGCCCGTGTTTTTCACAGCTAGTGTTCTTGCGTCTTGGTTAGGATTCTGCAAGCTTTTTGAAATTTCTATTGATTTATTGATACTATAGGTGTAGGAAATAAAGAAGACAAGGAAATTCACTCGGTTATTAATAATCGTAGAGAGTAATATAATCTGAATTTGGCCCTAAACACTTCAGAATGCGAAAGGGGGGATTTCTGTCAGAAACACTTTCCTCAAGTAAGCTAGATGCACTCTCCAGGTCTAGCTATTTTTTCCAGCTCACCAATATCAATGTGGCTACTTCTCGCTAGTTCCGAATGTCATTAGAAAGATTGCCGGTGATATTTTAGCATTACTTACTTATGGGGAATAGTAGGTTCCCTATACGTAAGCCTGTGTTGTAGGCCTGTGTTTCAGTGACTAAAGAGTCAGAAGCCGGAATGTCAAACCCCAAAGTGAATACGAAGGTGAAGAGATAAAAAGATAGAAATCGAGACAAAATTCATTTATTTATTTTAGATAAAATTTAGATAAAAACAACTTTTAATGCCACACACAGTATAGTGTTACCTAGTGGAATTATTAAAGTAAAATACCTATAAAGCTAGCACTACATATAGTATTGTGGTACACAAAACAAATTAGAAAGCATAGGTGAGTTTAGGATCTTAATAGGAAGCGATAGATGGCGTCAACGCTTTCTTTTTACAACTGGAATTGGTTTTACAGTCTTATTTTTGACAAGTTCGTCGAAAACAAAATGGAATTTCTTTAGTGTTGTTTCTTGGTTTCAATATAAGCAGGCCTCCATCCCATTTATGTCAGTTTCAAATTTTAATTTCCGTCATAAGCTAATTTCTGCTCGATTTAGTTCTGACGTCATGTCAGAACTAAATGTCACACACTATACTGTGTGTGGCATTAAAAGTTGCAGAAATTAGCTTATGACGGAAATTAAAATTTGAAACTGACATAAATGGGATGGAGGCCTGCTTATATTGAAACCAAGAAACAACACTAAAGAAATTCCATTTTGTTTTCGACGAACTTGTCAAAAATAAGACTGTAAAACCAATTCCAGTTGTAAAAAAGAAAGCGTTGACGCCATCTATTGCTTCCTATTAAGATCCTAAACTCACCTATGCTTTCTAATTTGTTTTGTGTACCACAATACTATATGTAGTGCTAGCTATATGTATATATATATATATTATGTAATATAATATAATAGTGCACATTCAGTAGCCTACTATAATGATATAAATTAAGTGCTGCTAATGCTTTATCTTCCTACAAAAAAGTGAAAAATGTTTTCCGCAGGTAATTGATTTGGCAAATGAATCAATCACATAGTCGAAATCAAAGTAGAAAAGTTATATAGGAATATCAAGAGTAGCCTAAATGAAATTTTATGGACTTGCTGTCTGTTCTTTTTGTATTACGTGACCATTTACAAGTCCTGTTTGCGGATCTATGCAAAAAAACAAAAAAAAAAAAAAAAAAAAAAAAAGAAAAAAAAAAGGTAGTCTGACTGTCCTTTTTATAGAAAATTGAATGGCTAAAATTGCGCAACGTCTGAGATAAATTACTTATAAGAAGAGGAACATGATTGCAATCACGCAGCCAGTGTTGCAATGGCAAAGTTCTATTTATGCCAAAGAAAGCTGAAAAAAATATACTTCTCAGAAACAAATGTACCAAAAACCAACAATTTTAGCGCGCCTTGCGTTGGCCAAACATGCGCATCTCCGCTTGAACGATGCCTTCTAATAAATATAGAATCGATCTCCTTTTCTCTTCTTTTGTCTCTTTACTCCCTTTTTTTCTTAAGCATAATTTTACAGGCTTATCTTAAGGATGCAATTATAATGGATGACATTTTTAGAATTTAAATGTTGGTGCAAACTTTTGAAAGGACTTGAAACTATAGGGTTGAAAAGGTATGCTCGCTCTAAATCCTTAGAGTCACTTCGAAGTCACAAAAAGAGAGAGGCAAGGCTAACACAGCTGTGATGACTCTTTTACCCCATTATCTTTGGAGGTCAATTCTTGGCTTCCTCACATATAGTTGTAGCACCTTTAAATATTTTCTTATGACCTCTTTCTGTCCCGTTCCAGGCCGTCAGTCTTTTTGTTTGGCTTCGGCTGATTTACCAAGTTGTACTATTTTTGGGAAATTATTCTCCGTAAGACTTGTTCTAGCCCTCTTACCCTTTCTTTCATTATAGCCCTTTCCATTATAGCCCTAGATAGTCAGATGGAACCAGATATCCATGGAGCTTGTTATTTGATATACGGTTCCAATTCAATAGAGTTTGTTGCATTTAATTACAGTCACTGCTTCAAGCAACGAAATTATTCTGCTCTATTGAATGCGATTTGGACAGCAATATTAATTTCCTGTGAAACAAAAATAAGAAAAAAAATTCTTTCAACCCCAAAGAACCTTTAAAACAAACGAAAAGATTTTAAAGCTTAACCTTATAGATATATTCGCAAAGCTAGTTCTAAAAGGAAGTATTGTAGCTCATTGAGCTTTTAAGTACTAAAAAAAAGAAGTTATAATACCACTTTGGGACACAAACCCAATAATTTAAATTTCTTACTGAACGCCAAAAATAACGAAAATTAATTGAATAAGGACTAATAGACGCGAGGACCATATTTTCCCACCATATTTTTCAACATTTCGAAGCGCTCAAGTTTCAGGACTAATCTTCGGTTGTGATAATTCGAGAGGTTTTATTGATTGGTCTAATCCATTTTCTTCTATATGGACTCTTCCTGGAATCGCCAGTTTATAATGGGAATTCTAAGAATTTCAGCTAGAGCTATGTAGTGCAAAGAATAAAAAACGCATTTGGGTTGCTAGAACAATTCAAATTTTTCGTCAGAAGACAGTTCAAAAATTGTAGATCCGTTTGGCAGCTTATTAAGCTAAGCGCAGCAATTTTCCGCCTAGTGTTGTTAACTTGGCTTGATAATAATTTGCATCCTAGTATGGGTGCCATGTCACTCAAATGTGATAGCCTACAAATAACTGAGCAGTGGAAGCCTTTGGACCCTTGATTCTTACCAAAATATTAAGATTTATATTGTTTCCTCACCATTTCCTATATTTGTCAAATAATTTACATGTTTAGTGCTTTTTCAAAGCTTGACTAATTATAATGATATTTTGCCTCTTACGCCATCACTCTTAACTGCTTTTTCTATGTCAAAAAACAAATTTTTGGCCCGAATTGACACAGGACAAAGATTACGAAATACTTTATCAAACAAAACTTTTTTTGTCTTTTCCAAGAGCTTGGCGAAAAAGTAATATAATATTTCCTCTCTGATTAACCACAAAAGTTAATTCGATTTTTCACTTAAGTAACCGTCTCCTTGCGGTCTCCACACATATTCTTTTTTTTAACAAATTTCTTTTTTTTAGCAAACAGAGAATTTTTCAGAAAATTTGATATTTTCGGAATGGGTCTGAAGCCATCTCCAAAAATGTGTAACCCCTTATATATTTAGCTTGAAGTTATTGCACGAATTCTCTAAGAGGTCTCTGTACTAACCGTGTTACTTCAATTAATCCAATTTGTTTATATTATACCTTATAATATTTGCACTTTAAATTTCAAGCTAAAGGCATTGACTACTAGAAGATTTTCTGTTCAAGAGGCGCATGCAGGCTTCAATCGTATATGGCTTTCTGTGTGCCGTTATTTTTTAACCAATCATGAAAAAATCTCTTTTTCAATGCTCATTAAAACATTCGTAAATCCAGTTTGTACGAGTTTGTACGTTTGTATGAGTTTTACGGTGCATCCATTGGATATAAGATCTCCCTTCTGCTGAACTTGATTGTTTTTTTTTGTACAAAACTTAAGACCAATCAGGGTATCAATAATTTGTCAAGAACGCAGTTTCTTTAGTAATTCCTCTGGTAATTTGTGTTGAAGAATCCCCTTATACACAGGGGTTTGACACGAAGCAAACTTGTGCTCCCCGATTGGTATTTTTGTCCTACATCCCTGTAATTATGGTAACTTCCGACCTTCTGAGGGGTGCATGTGCCCTTAAGACCACCCCCTCCCTGTGTCCGCCCCTGCCTATGCATTGTTCAAATCAGTTGCTGTTGTATGTTTTGGCCTAATAATGCCTTTACAACAACTGTCCCCCAGTTTTATGTCAGACGCAGACAGGTGTAGTTTTGTGTATAACATCATATAGAATGAAATTTTTAAGAATTGGATCTTTGGCGATTTAACATGGCAAGAGAGGGATTAAAAAGTACTGAGGTCATTAACAGTGTAGCGTCTGGCAAGTTCATTAAAAAAGTAGAAAATTTCAAAGAGAATTGAATAATTGATATAATTAATCTGCAATATTGTAAGATTACAGCTAAAATTTCACAATAAGTGATAATCAATAATTTTCTTCTGTTTTTTCAAGAATTACTATAGGCCAAAATCTAGTCTGCCCAAAGTAGGCCTAGTTTGCTTCTAACTACTACTAACAACTCACCGCAGCACCAAGCCGCCTGAGACCAACACAGTTACGCACGCTCCTCTTCCATCCCAATGCATTCAAATCCTCCCTATTTACACCCTCCCACCCCAACCGCGGACGACCTGCTCTCCGTTTAGCCCTTGACGGTTGGCCAAAAGGTCAATCTTCGGCAATCTGTCATCCTTCATCTGCAGAACGTGTCCTAGCCATCTCAACCTTTCTCTCATTATAGCCATAGAAAGCAGGATTGAATCACATTTTCGTACAACTTACTGATTGAAATACTGTCAGTCAGCCGGGTACCGGATACCCAGCCATACCTGGGTTGACTTGATAAAATCATGGCAGGTTAAGTTGACTGAGGTGGTGACAAAATTCTGCTTTATTTACGATCTGATGCGTTCCAAAATATCTGAAAGTACTAATTTGCAGCAGTTTAGGGTCAACAAGGCCACCAAACTAGATAGCGTTGATGGTTTTCTTTTTGACACAAGTGCCACTTTCCACTCTTATAAGTTTCCAATGCTCTTTGTATAACAAAGCTTTTGTGTAGATTGACCCTGAAAAGAGGATGCTTATGGCAAGGCCAAACTATTGTCTCACTTATGGATAAAATCAACATAACGGCGACTACTACGTCGGTTATGTATCCCGTTCGTAAGTTGTTGAGTTGAACACTGTTCAACTCTCGAGCGTAAAATTTGTGATCGACTAAACAGAGTGCAGATTTAAGGCAGGACTTTCTTATATTCTTATTTACATTATATTATATTTTCATTTTAAATATGATTTTCATATTTAAATATCATTTTTTATATTTTAATTTATATTATATTTGTTTATATATTAGTAAAGATGGAAGCTTGGAACAACTGTTTTCTTATGTGTAAGATGAATCTGGCAAAAGATACAAACACAAATTATTAATAGACAAATCAAAAATTAGTAGACGAATCCGTTCGCCTTTTTGCCGGGTTATAGGCTTTACTGTTTAACTTTGAAGTGTAAAAATGTATGACTAATCAGTAGAGGGATTTAAGCGTGATTTTTTAAGATTAGAAAAGATGGAAGGTTACACCAATATTTTTCTATCTTTGAGATGAATTTGGCGAATGATACAAAATCATGTTATTACTAGACAAATTATAAATTAGTAGACGAACCTGTTGGCAATTTGTCGATTTGAATGCTGTTCAAATTCCAAATGGAAAAAATTATGACTAATCAGTGAAGGGATTTAAGCATGATTTTTTAAGATTAGAAAAGATGGAAGGTTGCACCAATATTTTTCCATCTGTGAGATGAATCTGGCGAATTATACAAAAACATCATTAGAAGACAAATTACAAATTAGTAGACGCACCCCGTTGGCAATTTGTTGATTTGAATGCTGTTCAAATTCCGAGTGGAAAAGTTTATGACTAATCAGTGAAGGGATTTAAGCATGATTTTTTAAAATTAGAAGAGATCGAAGGTTGCACCAATATTTTTCCATCTCTGAGATGAATCTGGCGAATGATACAAAAAAATATTATTAGTAGACAAATTACAAATTAGTGGACGAACCCCAAAGAAGAATTACAAATTAGCGGACGAACCCCGTTGGCAATTTGTTGATTTGAATGCTTTTCAAATTCCAAGTGGAAAAATTTATGACTAATCAGTGAAGGTATTTAAGCATTATTTTTTAAAATTAGAAAAGATGGAAGGTTGCACCAATATTTTTACAACTTTGAGATGAATCTGGCGAATGATACAAAAACATATTATTAGTAGACAAATTAGAAATTAGTAGACGAACCCCGTTGGCAATTTGTTGATTTGAATGCTGTTCAAATTACAAATGGAAAAATTTATGACTAATCAGTGAAGGGATTTAAGCATTATTTTTTAAAATTAGAAGAGATGGAAGGTTGCACCAATATTTTTCCATCTCTGAGATGAATCTGGCGAATGATACAAAAAAATCATTAGAAGACAAATTACAAATTAGTAGACGCACCCCGTTGGCAATTTGTTGATTTGAATGCTGTTCAAATTTCAAGAGGAAAAGTTTATGACTAATCAGTGAAGGGATTTAAGCATTATTTTTTAATATTAGAAGAGATCGAAGGTTGCACCAATATTTTTCCATCTCTGAGATGAATCTGGCGAATGATACAAAAAATATTATTAGAAGACAAATTACAAATTAGCAGACGAACCCCGTTGGCAATTTGTTGATTTGAATGCTTTTCAAATTCCAAGTGGAAAAATTTATGACTAATCAGTGACGTTATTTAAGCATGATTTTTTAAGATTACAAAAGATGGAAGGTTGCACCAATATTTTTCCAACTGTGAGATGAATCTGGCGAATGATACAAAAACATATTATTAGTAGACAAATTAGAAATTAGTGGACGAACCCCGTTGGCAATTTGTTGATTTGAATGCTTTTCAAATTACAAATGGAAAAGTTTATGACTAATCAGTGACGGTAATTAAGCATTATTTTTTAAGATTACAAGAGATCGAAGGTTGCACCAATATTTTTCAAACTCTGATATGAATCTGGCGAATTATACAAAAACATCTTATTAGTAGACAAATTAGAAATTAGTAGACGAACCCCGTTGGCAATTTGTTGATTTGAATGCTGTTCAAATTCCAAGTTGAAAAATTTATGACTAATCAGTGAAGGGATTTAAGCATGATTTTTTTAAGATTAGAAAAGATGGAAGGTTGCACCAATATTTTTCAATCTGTAATATGAATCTGGCGAATGATACAGAAACATATTATTAGTAGACAAATTACAAATTAGTAGACGAACCCCGTTGGAGATTTGTTGATTTGAATGCTGTTCAAATTCCAAGTGGAAAAATTTATGACTAATCAGTGAAGGTATTTAAGCACGATTTTTTAAGATTAGAAAAGATGGAAGGTTGCACCAATATTTTTCCATCTGTGAGATGAATCTGGCGAATGATACAAAAACATATTATTAGTATACAAATTACAAATTTGTAGACGAACCCCGCTGGTAATTTGTTGATTTGAATGCTGTTCAGATTCCAAGTGGAAAAATTTATGTCTAATCAGTGACGGGATTTAAGCATGATTTTTTAAGATTAGAAAAGATGGAAGGTTGCACCAATATTTTTCCATCTGTGAGATGAATCTGGCGAATGATGCAAAAACATACTATTAGTAGACAAATTACAAATTAGTAGACGAACCCCGTTGGCAATTTGTTGATTCGAATGCTGTTCAAATTCCAAATGGAAAAATTTATGACTAGTCAGTGAAGGGATTTGAGCATGTTTTTTTACATTACAAAAGATGGGAGATTGGAACATAAGTTTTCCTATCTGCAAGATAGCAAAAGAAAGCTGGCAAAAGATAAAAAGACAAAGTAATAGTAGACAATGGTCGGGAACAAGTTAGTGCTGATACAAGCTTTTCAAACCAATTTGCCATTTCAGTTTTCCACATCTGCTGTACAAATGCGACGTTGAAATCTAGGAAAATTACATGTCATGTATCAATTTTGGCCGTTTATCTTCAGATTTGACTGTTGTGTGGCTTGAAGCACTAGACTAAAATGTAGACGAAGCATGCAGTGTCTACTACAACACGTAGTTGGGTATTATTGACCTTATCATTAATGTCTGTTGCAGAGGTCGCTTTAGAAAACCTTATTTTTTAAAAAAGGAATAGGGTAATCACCTGCCTTATCAAATTATTTTCGAAAGGGAGGTGAAGGCTAATAAAATAGGCCAAAAATGTTACTCTGCTATTTTAACGTAAGATAAGATTTAGCCCTAATGAAATACACATACAATCAGGGCCGTATCCAGGATTTTTGTTCGGGGTGGGGGGGGGGATACAAAACTTTAAAAAGACATCAAAAATGTTTTTTTTGGCATTGTTATTCCGTTTTTACGAGTCTGAAAACATCTCAGGGGGGGGGGGGTTCAAACCCCCTAACCCCTCCTCTGAATACGGTCTTGCATACAATAATGCACTGTACTAATTCATCCAAATTTTCTTTTTAAATCCCTAACCAAAATTTAGTGCCGAGAATTTTGGAAATTCTCTTATTTATTTGTTTTTTAGGTGTTGGAACGGTCGTGGGAGGAAGTGGATGGAGTGAATGTATCTCTTCGTCTTTGGGATACTTTCGGAGACCATGATAAGGATAGAAGATTCTCTTATGGAAGGTAACACATTTTCTAATTCTGGTGGCTGCATAAGGTGGCCCCAAGTTTATAGATTAAAGGTTAATACCCTTGTATTTAATTTTAGGCTAAATTATTTTCTCTTGGTGAAATGTTCATTTTACATTCCTTTGTCTTTAATTTCCTTCGAGCTTAAAAATGTTACCACGGTAACTCAATTGCTCCTTTACGGCGCTGAGTGCCCATTGGCTGCTGCTTCTGTTCGTGAAGCCATACACATGGTCCAAACAAAGTTCCTGGGACGAATTGAAGTGATCAGGTGATACGACTTTGTCTCGAATACCCGATTACTGACACTCACAGACCAGACCCCCAAATTCTCATCAGCGCGCTGCACGAACCCTGCGGTGGTTTGGTCCCTTGGTCTGCACGCCAGCAGAAACACCCGCCGGTACACTTCGGTTTTGATCCCCCTGTGCATGGCTGAAAGTGCCCCTGCAGAAGGCTCCGGATGGAATGACAGCCTTACCCAGTACCTCTCAATTATCTGATCTGAAAGAAGCTGTCACGCTTGCAGAAGACGTTCCTATTGGAGGCGAGGAGTCACATGTCTCTACGGAGGACCACCACCAGGTGCATTAAGTCAAGTGAAGTTAAAAATATTCACGGCCAAACTGTCTAAATTAGCAAACAACCATTAACTTCTGTTGACTTTTACCATTAGTAAAGGAGTTTTTATTAAAAGATGGGTAATTCGATTTTTGCAGGTAGGGAGGGGGAAGAATGCTGTTCGAAAGTTTCTTTGGGCGATCGTTTGTTATGATAGAGGATATAGGGAGTTGGGGTAGCACTGAGGAAGGGCGATGGGGTGACAGGGAGGTAATGGTAAGGGGGTTGTGGTATCGGTGCGATATGGAAATGATATTGTTAAAAGGTTCTAGTTTTTTTTTTTATTCTTATTATTGCATTAGAGTTGATGAAACTGGTTTGTACCTTATGCTGCACGCTAGCAAAAACATTATTTTTTTCAGGAGTACAGCGTTTGTAAATAGTAAAAATTGTATTTCTGTTGTGAATGAAGAAACCTAATTCTATCAGAAGTGGGAAAAGGGTGGCTTTTCATTTTCATTGAAAATATTATCTTACAATATCTGTATAAAAGTTTTTCCTTAGTATTTCAAAGGAGTGGGGCCTGGAGGGGGGAATATTAAATGTGTACTATCAACTATCTTCTAAAAGGTAACCAGGGATACAACTAATGGTATTTAATGAAACTCTAAGTATGAAAATAAACGTGATTTGGTCTTACATAAGTGATAAAAATCTTGCCTTATTTTTTTTCTTCCGTCCACGTTTTCTGTGCTTCAATTCAAAGTAGCATGATTAATTACTATAATTTAAGTACAAAGTGTTGGAATTTTAAGTAGTTTAAGGAAAACAGGATTAAAAACATGGTTTGTGGATTCAACATGAGTAAGCCCAAAAATGCACTTATAGTTTCTATGGGCGTAGAGAAGGGGGGGGCAGGGGAGGGCAGCTACCCCCCCCCTAGAACTTCAAATTTACGCTAAATATTAGCGAGAACTTTTCGTATGTTGGAATTTTTTGTTGTATGTTAACTGGTAGATGGTTAAAAAAGCTGGAAACAAACAGAAATTTCCAAATATCGTTTGCAATATCAACATTTACGTTTCGATCTTCAATATTGCTTTTCGGTCCAATGTACAGATAGGAGACTGGCCCACGATAGGCTGATTTTGACTTGTTTAATTCTCTATGAGTTGATTCAAGCGATAAGAAGTTGCTGAGCATGCGAAAGCAAAAGTAAGTCATTCAATACCATCCTTGAAAAAGACAATTAGAAATACTCCGCCATTTTTCCACCTCCTCAGTTAGCGCAAAGTCTCTTGCTCCAGTCTCCTTCCAAAAGTGTACTTTAAGTTCTTCAGTTGCTACTTTTTGATAATGATAATATTGTGAACAGAATTCCCTTTCTTGCTCTTCAGCTCAATAAGAATGTAATCACCAGCCTTGATATTCTCAGTGTCAAATTAGAAGTTCTGGTTGGGGCTCGTCTTCGATGTCTTTGCTGGGGCTGAAGAGTTGTTGTATACAGGATCATCTACGTCAGAATCGTCACTCTATCTGTAACTCTTGTTGCGAGAGACGCGCCTTTTTCTTTTTAGTCTTTTCACTTGTCTGATTTTCTTCCGTTCCAGGATTAGGGCTTTTTGGCAGATACAGCTTTTATCCCAGCAGTAATGCATTCTTTCATGGGGGTGTCAGTAAGCAATTCTGACTTTTTCATATTTTTTTCCTGATGATTTATTCGTTTTGAGCCTTTTGGAAAGGGTTTTTCATGGACGATCTCTGTAACGAATCATCTGTTGACCTTTGCTTCTCATTTAGAGACAGAACCTGTGCTGCGTCTGTTTCAGGGTTTATGTTAAAGGAGTCTAAATGTCGCAGAGGACTTGCACTGAGCATAGAAACTTCTCTGGCAAGTGCTTCACTAGATGTGGTAGGCATTTTGTCAGAGACATATGACGAGAAGAACTGATAATCCTTGAAAACATCTCTAATTGTGGGGTAACACTTGCTCTGATTCCACTGATTATATTCTCAGGAGTGAAAGCCTTTGGATATGCTTTCCCCAGCAGCTCAGCAATGTTATTCACTGATATAGTTTTACATTTGTGGGCAGTCATAAAACTTGCGGCTTCCTGGTTGTAGTAGTCCTTAAGGCGCCCCATGACTATCATTTCTAGAGGTTGTAGTTTGTCAGTAGTGTGGGGAAGGACAGTTAAAAGGACAACACTATTATTTCTTAGCTAGATCAAGCAATTTAATGGTGTATCGGCTGATCTAGTGCTCTAATTTCAGAGGTACAGGCGACTGTTTGGAGGGTTTGACTTCATTGATGAATGCTGCAAGTAAAGCAAAGAATGAGAGGCAGTCATCCGGCCAGAAGTATTTTATGAGCTGATCGTGATGGTTCCTTATAAAGCTCCCCTGAGATAAGTTTATAGACAATGTTTTTTGTTTGGAAATAAGCATAGGAGGGACTGTGGTTCGATTGCCTTATGATCTACACAAATCATGATTAAATAACGTCTTTCTGCCAATGCGACCTTCCGTACTTATTTCTGGTCTTGCTATACAGTAATTTTACCAGGCTTGTGGATGTTATAAGACCCAATTTTTCAAAATTCCAAATTCCTTGTGGTCTGATAGGCCTCGCTGTGTAGGCCTCACATGTGTTTATATAGGCCTCGCTCCAGGTGGTTAAAGAAAGCTCCTACACTTTGACGGTTGAAAGCAGTTGTCCGAAATAGGCTTGTACTTTCTGGCGTTTTTACTGATAGAGTTTTAAGGCAATCCATAAAACCATGGCACCAATCTTTACCTGTAATTCCTCCACTGTCTCCATTGCCTTTGCAGTTTCGTTATCCGGTACTTTTATACTCTGAATAAATGGCATGAGTATATGCAAATTTACACACTTCTAGGGGAATACAGTCGAAAGCATTTGAGCTATCGTATTCCACCAGGTTGTTAGTCCTTTTTCTTGCTCTTCTGTAAATATTTAACATGTTTTGTAACAGGGTGTATGGAAATTTAGGTCCAGACTTTTTAGAGGGATATTCAGCTTCTCAACTTTTTTTTATGTAGTCTTGCAGCGTTCCTCTTGGGACAGCCATGGCACTTCTATAGAATCCAACTGACTTCTTGTAGAATAAGACAGAAATAACTACTATTTTATTTTCTTCCGGATAATAGCCACCTTTCTTTCTTTTCTCTTCTGTTTTACTTTTAAGCATTTTATCTTGAATGAAATTTAACAGGAAAAAATGGAACTTCAGTTCACCTACTGTTCTGACAGGATTAAACAACGCCAGCATTAACACAGTTTTGTGTTTTAAGCTTGCCTTCAACCTTTAAATATGCCGTTTACACCGCTCTTACAAGCATAGCCCACTTTTGGACACCTTGGTACGGCATGCTGAATTTACCCCAGGTATTTTGGCTGAACATGGGAGTTCGCTATCCCACAGGATGAAAAAAATACTAACAGCAAACAGGTGAAGATGGCACGCCTCGGAAGCTGCCAAAAACAGGCAAGTAATTAGAGAATATAACGTGAGTTTACAACGCGAGTTTTCTAGTATTCGTAGTTAGGCTTTCAGACAAAATTGAACAAAATTCTAGAGTTAATCACCTTAAATATCAAATCTGATATTTTTGGTAAAAGTATTAATTAAGGTCATTTTAAAAACATACACTGCCATCTGTCAGAGCTCTTATAATCCACCAGAAGCCCCATAGATTCTTATATTGATTAAATAAAAAAAACAAGTTTTTTAAACTGAAAGTAAGGAGCGACATTAAAACTTAAAACGAACAGAAATTATTCCGTATATGAAAGGGGCTGCCCCCTCTTCAACGCCTCGCACTTTACGCTAAAGTTTTTTATTGTTTTAAAAAATAAAGTTGTGAGACAAAGGCAAACTTTAGCGTTAAGAGCGAGGTGCTGAGGAGGGGACAGCCCCTTTCATATATGGAATAGTTTCTGTTCATTTTAAGTTTTAATGTCGCTCCTTATTTTCAGTTAAAAAAACTTGTATTTTTTATTTAATTTCTGATCGTTTTTTAGTTAATGCAGCTTTTATTTTGGCTCGCCGTCATTGAATAAGTAAACAAAATTTGCATAAAAATTTTACTTTTCTTTAGCTAAATGGCTGTCTCTAAATTTGGTTCTGACGTAATTTACAAATTAACTTACGTAACGAACTTCTATATTCGTATATTTTTCTTCTGGCAAAAAATACAAAGTTGCAGATTTTTACAGATATGAGCTTGAAACGTATGTTATAGGGTTTTCTGATACGCTGAATCTGACGGTGTGATTTTCATTAAAAATTTTTCACTTTTAGGGGATGTTTCCCCCTCTTTAAAAAATCAGGTGAGTTTTCTGAGGCTCGTAGCCTTTGATGAGTAATACTAAACTTAATAAAATTCATATATTTATAATCAGCATTATAAGACCATTCTTTTTATAAATTTATTGACATCAAAGTTCCGTTTCTTAAAGTTTCGATTACTATTGAGCCGCATCGCTTGTTTTTTTTTTATTGTTTTTTTTTTATTACGTATATGTTATTACGTATATGATGGGGTTCTCCCCATATTAAATAACACGCACTTTACGTTAAAAGTTAAAAAAATATTTTATTAATAAACCCCTGAATCACAAAGGCCGTTTAATTAGAATAGATAGCTCTTTTGAAAGCACTAAAAAAAAAAACTGTAGCGTAAAGAGCGAGGTATTGACTTGGGGTATAACACCCTCATATACGTAATAATTTGTCTTCATTTTAAGTTTTGATGTTGTTTCTTACTTTCAGTTGATTTTTTTTAATTTAATTTCTGATCGTTTTATAAATAATGCTTGGAAATCCGGCGCCCCCTTCATAGAAATGTCCCTTACCCCAAAGAAACATCCTCCACGGAAAGATTCTCCAGAGTAACCCCCTTCTCCAGCCCCCCTCCCCCCCCCACCAGAAAAAAATTCTTCCTGAAAATGTCTGTATACTTCCCAATAACCAATACAATATGTAAGCAATAGGCAAAGTTCATATCTTGCAGCCCTTCCCCTGGGAACTGTGGGGGAGTAAGTCATCGTAAAAGACATATTTATTAGGTTTTTGACTATGTTAAACACACTAGCAATCTCAAAATTTTAATTGGGTGATTGAGAAAACCATGAGCATTAGCTGGAGCCTTGGTGCTCCCCATTTTTTTTGATCTATAAAAAGGTGAACTAGAACTTTCAATTTCTGTTCGATTGAGCCCTCCTATAATATTCTAGCACCACTGGGTCAAGACGTCTACCCCTAGGGAAAAAAAAAAAATATAAATAAACACACATCCGTGATCTTTCTTCTGGCAAAAAATGCAAAATTCCACATTTTTGTAGATAGGCGCTTAAAACCTCTGCAGGAGGGTTATCTGATACGCTGAATATGATTGTGTGAATTTCATTAAGGTTCTATAGCTTTTAGGGGGTCTTACTCCCTTTTTTCGAAAATGAGCCGAATTTTCTCAGGTTCGTAGCTTTTGATGAGTAAAATTAAACTTGATGAAACTTATATATTTGAAATCAGAATTAAAATCTGATTCTTTTGATGTATCTATTGGTATCAAAATTCCGTTTTTTAGAGTTTCGGTTACCATTGAGCTGGGTCGCTCCTTACTTACAGTTCGTTACCACAAACTGTTTGAAACTGTTTGCTTTGGCTAAACGTGGGCCAGTCTCCCCTATAGCAATTTTGATATTTAATTTTGCCCAACTGTAAACTTTTGAATTGAATTCTTAGAAGAAGCTGTTATCTAACCATAGTGTGATTTGTGTCAAATCGCTTTTGTGGTCTTTATGTTTTCTGGAAATTGGAAGTTGGATAGTGGGTCTCTTATATTAATACTGTTGCACGAAAAGTAGAACGTGGAAAATGTTAAAGGCCGAGTTTTAGCGAAATATAGAATGACTAGTTTTTAAAGACCTATATTCAAAGGACCTCGGGAAGTATTAGTAAGACCCCTCCCCCCTCCCTCCCCGAAGCGGCTGCCCCCCTCTACCCAAGACGCTGCCTACGCCCATGATAGTTTCTTAGCTAATCGAAATTGGTGGAAACATGTAGAATGATTCTATGGTCCTCTCAAGGGGGACACCCTGGTTAATTTGAAAGAAAAAATCTCCTTCGAAAACATATGACAAAAGACGAAGAACAAAAAAGAAAAATTAAGAAAAGACAACACCAAACGGGGACAATTTTCAGCCAGTATCTATTTTCAGTATCTATTTCGGTAAAGCTTTCCGCCAACCCATCCTCAGTGCAAAAGAAAAAAAAACTAACCTTTCAAAGTAGTAACCAGTGGTGTCAGTTTGGGGGGGGGGGGCAGTGCCCGCGCCCCAGAGATTTTGAAAATTTTCTGTGAATTGATGTCACTGGTAGTAACCTGTATAGGAGGAACAAAATTATTGAAGAAAAACAAACCACAGATGAAAGATCCACATTTATAGCCGATTTGATCTCAGAACGTGATTGCTCCATGAAAAGCCACGAAATTCTATTTAAATTGTAAAATCATTCTTTTTTTCGGAAGTTTCTGAGATTACAGAATTCTGAATACCAGTAATCTGAGATTACTGGCTAAAGTTGCATGCCTTGGTTACAGGGCGGTGTCCAGGGTTTTTTTCGGGGGAGGGATGCCGTTTTTTTTACAAAAAACTTGAAGAGATACATCACAAATTTATTTATATGCATTTTGTTACGTTTTTACGGGCCGGACAAATATTTCAGGGGGGGGCTCAAACAATTTAAATCCCCTCCCCCTGGATACGGTCTTTACGGTCTTGCTTGTTTAGCACGTAGTATCATATTCTTCTGATTTTTATCCTTTTTATTGGCAAATTTACTTTTTTCGTCTACATATTGTATTTTCTCCATTGCCAATGACCACCCAGGCAAAGATGACATGTATTTGTGTTTTATTCAATTCTTACTTAATTAATGGTAGACAAAATAAGATAAAAAAAAACTCATCCTTCCCCAAGCAAAAGGTTGTTAGGGAGCTTGGAGCTTGTAAGTTTTTACACGAATGTGTGTTTTATTCAATTCTTTATTTTTTATTCAGTAATGGGCATACAAAAAAGAAAAGAAAAGAAAAATAAGGGGAAAACTTCCTTCCCAAAGCAAAAGCTTGTCAGGGAGCCCATTTGATAAATCCGTCACTTTAGTAATAATATAATATTATTTATTTAATTCTTGCCTCTGAAACGCACAAAAAATAGAGCAAAACATTTAATTCATCAAATTGCTTCATTTTTTTATCAGAAAAGTAATAAACAACATTGCTGGGCTTTTCAAGTTTTAGGTTAATCACAAATTTGCTGATGACAGTATAGGGAGTTCATATTGGGGGAGGGAAGGATTCCAATCTGTGCTTTATTTTGACAAAGCTTTCTCCCCTTATTTTTTGTAGTCATATCTCCAGTCTACACATAAATTTTATTTTATTTATTTATTTATTATATATTCTCATTTGGTCAAATAAAGTTAAAAAGTGCGGGAGTCGACTCTGGTTGAGTGACAGAAAAATCTCAACACGCATTGATCTCACCCTTGCTGATCTCAAATAGCTTTGTTAAGTGTAAGATAATTAACTAAATACCTTGAGAGCTATTTACCTTGAAGCTCATTTTTGCACTAAATCCTGTTTAATCTATAAATCATGGTTTTAATCCCATTTCTGCTAAACTGCGTAAAACAAGTTTTGAGTGCGGCATTTGGCTTCATATCTACTTTTTCTATGGTATCTTTACTTTTGTGTGTTTATGTTTTTCTTTATGGTAGTTACCTGGACGGAAAAAAAGAATAAGAAGATCTGGAAATCAGTCTAAAGCACCAAGGACATCAAAATAGAAATATTTTTACCCCCTGGACCCATTTTATGCCTGTTCATACCTGAAAAGGTTTTCGAAGATTTTTCCTTTGGTTGTATCAACATCAATACATTTTTAAGGCGGTACCACATTTTCATCAGTGTTGTCATGTTGAACCATGGAAATAAATAGGCAAAACTAATTTAGTATTGACAACGCTTTTCATCCACTAAAATTTAAACATTAACAGTCTTGTTTCCCAAGGCAACTTTACCTTCACAGAAAAGCTTCACATTCTTAAGCTGTTTACTGCCATATGTTTTTCGCTTATGCTTTCTGTGGTTTTTACACGTTTCGTTCATTTTCTTTCTTAATTTGACCCCGTTATTACCAAATACTGCATAACTCCTTGTAGAGACCTTTTTCATTAAAAATTGAGCCCAGTTCTTCTAATTAGTAAAGATATATTTGCCTGTGTATGTTTCCCTGGTACTTTCGCATTATCCGGGCCCTCTCTAAAAAGTCAAGTTTGGTTAATGCTAATGAAATAAAATGAAATAGGATGAATATATAATAGCTTAGAAACAAATTTGGGCTATATATTTGCACATTACGGGGTGGGGGGGGTGTGGTGGTGGTAAAGCTCTGCATATACTAAATACGTAAAGCATTGCATATACTAAATACGTAACCTAACCTAGGTACCTTTTTCTCCCATCTAAAATCCAAAAAAACACAGTTTAATATCTTATTCGCAATGTAAACCACGCTATCAATGCCTAGTCTACAGCGGTTATCATGTCAAAAACGGGTTTTATCATTGCCTTCTCTATAGTGATTAAGCCGAGAGGCCCAGATAATGCGAAAGTACAATTTCCCTTTAACCAATTCAAACAATCCAGTTACATTTTCACTGTCCTTGGTATATTTTTTTTCCTACTGAGAATATAATCATGAAACACTAACACGGATTTTTTTTCTCTCTTATGATGATAAGGGACGGTAAATATTATTTAAACTACCAAATTAGTAAACAAGATTAGACATTTATCCGTCGTAATTCTAGGAAAATTCTCCACCTGTAATACCACGTGAGAGTCGCTAGAATAACACTAATAAAATATTACAAAGGTTTTTATTTCATATTAAAAAGTGTCTCTCCCACAGGCTCTGATTTTAAAAATTGTGTTTACTACTCTACCTTTTTTTATTCAGACTCACACAGTTAGTCCTCGCCCCTTGGGTTGCCAGCTGTATGTTGCTGCATCAGTTAGAAGCAGATTTTTTAGACCATTTGATGGTTCTGGCTAAAAAGGCTATCCTGAAATTTAATCCAATCCTGTGTGGGACTGCAGGGGAATTTGGCGTTTTAAATGGACATCTGGTTTCCCTCGAATCTGTTTCGAGCATTTAAATGGACACTAAAATTTTACAAGAAAAAATTATAAGAACTAATCTTGTTAATTTTAGCGAGCAACTTAGTTTTTAACAAATTATATTGACATGTATGAATATTGGCAGGTAGGTTTATTGGCAGGTTTTTTTTCTCCCATATGCGAATAAGACCCCTTTGTTCAACAGTTCGCATATGTGGGCATACAAACGGGCTTTCTTTGTATCTAAGAGTTGCACTTTTGAGCGTATATATACTGTCGTATCTTATAATTAATTATAGAAATTAATTTGAATTAATTAATTGCGGGGGGGGGGTGACCTTTTGACTTTCAAGAAAAAGAATGCGAGCATGTTATTTAATTTTAGTAAGCTATATAGTTTTAGACAATTCAAACAATTTTATTTTTTCAATTCAAACAATTCTATTAACGCCAACGAAACTGAACGCCAACGAACCTGACAACGCCAACGAACGTCAACGCCAACGAACGCCAACGAACCTGACAACAAATTGCACTAAAGCAGAAAAAAGCTTAAAATATTCGACCGGTTGAATTTGTTTTTTGTATGTTTCTTTTGCGTATGCTTTTTTATGTATTGCACAAGGCCGTATCCGTACCCCCCGGACTATTTGTCCGACCCGTAGAAACGTAACAACAATGCATAAAAAAATTTTTTATGTTTTTTTTTGTAAATTTTTTTTTGTACCCTCCCCCTGAAAAAATACGTCCCCCAAACAATACTCCTGGATGTGGTCCGAGTGTTGCAGGCATTTGAACGGATTAGATTAAATCTAGATGCCATTTTAAAATTTGGTTTGTCAATTTATTTCCAAAACAAAGAAATTAACACCATGGAAACAAACAAATAAAAGGAGACAAATTTTTTTTTTACTAATTTATGACGCCATGAGATTGTATATATTGTTAAGTAACCAGACTAGTCAGCGAGATTAGAATATTTACCCTTCGTAATTTTAGGTAAACTCTTCACCTGCGATGTCACATTAGATTTGTTAAAAAAAAAGCCTACAAAAAATTGAATTACAAAAACTCTCATTTCGTATAAAAACGCTTTACCGAAAGGCTCTTGAGTCTAAAATTTCTTTCGAGTACGGTAGGCTACTCTTATTCTTTGCCGAGGCTGATATCGAGATTTACACAGGCCTAATCCCTCGGAGTGCTTGATATTTTTTATATGAAGGAGAAATTGGAAACGCTGCCAAGTACAATTGTAGGCGGTTTCGTTAAATGGGGGTAAAGGAATTGGCCCCCCTAGATTTTGAAAAATACTTTTTTGGCATTTTTTATTGAAAATTAGCTTGTTTTGTATTTTCATAAAAAAAAAAATCTACAAAAATGCACTCCTGGACTTGAAAATTAAATTCCCCCTTTCCCTTCATTTTCATAATTTGACGCCACTATTTTAGGCCCGCATTTTGAAAATATTTATTTGGAGGGTGTTTGTGTTACCAATCTTTGGGGAGGACTGTCATAAGTCTAAGCTATGCATCAAATATGGATATTATTCAAAATTATTCAAGATTAAATACTTCAGATTATTATTTAATTGACTTGCCTACTAAAGCATATTTTTAGAAAAACCAATTAGGCTATCCTGTTCTGAAATTAAAAAAAACACGTTTTTTTTTAACTGAAAGTAAAGAGCGACATTAAAACTTAAAACAAACTGAAATTATTCCGTATATGAAAGGGGCTGTCCCCTCCTCAACGTCTCGCTCTTTACGCTAAAGTTTGACTTTCTCACAACTCTATTTTTTTAAACAATAAAAACTTTAGCGTAAAGAGCGAGACGTTGAGGAGGGGCAGCTCCTTTCATATACGGAATAATTTCTGTTCGTTTTAAGTTTTAGTGTCGCTCCTTACTTTCAGTTGAAAAAAACTTGTTTTTTTATTTAATTTTTGAACATTTTGAATTAATGCAGGTTTTGATTTTGGCTCACCGTAGATAAATAATTAACAACAAAATTTGCATATTAATTTTACTTTTATTTGGTTAAATGGCTTTCTCGAAAGTTGTTTAATTTTATTTACGAACGTTTTTATTAGTAATAAATATACGTAACTTACGAATTAGCATACATAAAGAACTTCTATATTCATATACTTTTAATACTATATTAGGGGGGTCGTCCCTCGTCAATACCTTGCTCTTTACGCTAAAGTTCGAATTTTGTTCCAAATCTTTAAAAATGACCCCTTAGTCACAAAGGCCGTTAATTAGAATAAATAGCTCTTATGAAAGTACTAAAAAATATTTGGCCTACCCAATCATATACGTAATAATTTCTTTTCGTTTTAAGTTTTGATGTTGCTCCTTACTTTCAGTTGAAAAACTTTTTTTTTCATTTAATATCTGATCGTTTGTTAAATAATGCTGGGAAATCCGGTACTCCCTTCATAGCAATGTTCCTTCCCCCATGAAAACTTCCTTCGCGGAAATATCCACCCACGCAATCCCCGATCCCCTCCCCTTCCAGAAAAAATTCTTCCTGCAAACGTCAGTATACATGCTAAAAACCAATACTATATATTAACATTGGGCATAGCTCATAACTTTCAGCCCTCCCCCCGGGGACTGCGGAGGATTAAGTCATCATCAAAGAAATAGTTATTATATTTTCGACCATGCTGAAAAAAATGGCTACCTCAAAATTTTGATGGGGTTACTTTGGGAACAAATGAGCGTTGGAGGGGGCCTAGTTGCCTTCCATTTTTTTGGTCACTTAAAAAGGGCACTAGAACTTTTAATTTCCTTTCGAATGAGCCCTCCCACGATATTCTAGGACCACTGTGGCGATACGATCACTCCTGGAAAAAAAACAACAAAAGAAACAAAAAACAAATAAACACGCATCCGTGATCTTTCTTCTGGCAAAAAATACAAAATTCCATATTTTTGGAAATAGGAGCTCCAAAACTGTACAGTAGGGTTTTTTGATATGCTGAATTCGAAAGTGAGATTTTCATTAAGGTTCTATAACTTTAGGGGGTGTTTCCCCCTTTTTTCAAAAATCAGCCAAATTTTCTCAGGCCCGTAACTTTTGATGTGTCGGACAAAACTTGATGACACTTGTATATTTGAAATCAGCATAAAAATCTGATTCTTTTGATGTATCTATTGGTATCAAATTGATACCGTTTTTAGGATTTCGGTTATTATTGAGCCGGGTTGCTCCTTACTTACAGTTCGTTATTACGAACTGTTTGATGCGCAAAGCACAGTAAATATTGAAAATAAAAGTCTCTAAAATACCAACGACAGTAATAATGAAATCTGATTCTTTAAATTGTTCTAATGGAAACACACACCCTGTTTAAAGGATAAATTATAATTGTTTCTAGTGGAAACAATTTTTTTAAGGATAAAGACGTTGTGCAGACGTTATATGCCGTTGTGCAGTTTTAACACTTAGCGGGCACCAAGTTTGAAAACAAGGAACGTGGTTGACAAGTCAGCAGGAAATGACCAAAAAAATTATATCATCATGAGCTCTAGAAATTGTAACTTTCCTGATTGCTGTAGCAAAAGACAAACATTACCATTAATTGGCTTTAAACTGGGTAAAAAACAACAATAATTGAATGAGTAAAGTTATATAAGAGTATAATTGTAACACTTTGTTACGAAATAGGAATTGAAAACAAATGTAAATGTCATTTAGGAAATGTATATAATGATTTGTATTTTATATTTTTATTAGATTGGAAAATATATTGAAAATTCGTCAGAAACATGCAAAATGGATTTTTTTTTCTATTTTAAAGCAAGTTTAGACCATTCTCTTAGTAAAAGCTCGATATATTTTAAAGTCTGACTCTGTGAATGGATTCATCTAAAATTAATGAATTCTTACGTAATTTATTAATATTAATATAATAAATTATCTAATTTAATTCTTTAAAAATTAATACCATGTTCTTTGGGTGCAAATATGCTATGCTTGTTTAAAAACTGCATATTTCCGAAAAAAAAAAACAACATAAAACGTAAGGACTTTATGTGCATTATGATTTTAGGTACAGAATGTCGTAGACTAGTATTTTATCTCTTATCCATCATTTCCACTGCTGTCTCTGGAGACCGGAAACATTCCCATTGCCAACTTTGCCCTCTAGATGACCAATATTCCTCTATCCATTCATATTAATTCATGTTAGGTTTCCAGTACTTGGAAGCATTATATATTCCTTTCCTTTCTTCAATCCTTCCATTTCCTCTGATATCTATCCATCATCCTCTGTCTGGTCTTTTGTCGTTTTTCTCATTTCAGAATAGTTATGAATTTTTACAAGATATATGTCCCAACTATCCCCGGTTACGCTTTGATAACCGGAAAAATTGAAAGGATAAGTTATCATTATTGTTACTGACGCATCCTGAATTCCTTGAGTAGTTAGACCAATAAGATATAAGAAATTAAAAACGCTGAAAATGGAGAAAATGAACCTTTTTTAGAACTATGAAAGCTGTTGTGTTAGGTGATGAAACTTTCAGGGATGGATATACAGCTCCAAAATAGGACTATGGAAGCTGTCTAATACTCATATCCACCCTTTCCCCCATAAAGTGCACTACCTTCTTATGAACTTGGCAAAATTTTGTGTTTGGTGAATGAAACTGTAGCTCAGTTTAGGATCAGAAAGGTGTTTCCATGTATCTACCTCTACTCACTTTCCACCTGTAAATACTATCACTAGTACGACTAACAACGTATCGCACCACGTAGCCACATTGTCAACACAGCTGCACAAGCTTCTCTATTCCATTCTTTTCAGGACTCGACTCATTGGTCCCTTGCATCAAATTCCTACTTCCTTTCAATCCCTTTCTCCTAGCCTCTTGCTATCCCGTTCGGAGTTACGAATCGGGCTTATCGTTTGGCCCATATCTAAAGCTTGGAAGGCTCTATAAATATATATCTAAGTAAAGAAGAAAATATATCAAATCTGAATGTCTGACTATATATATATATATATATATATATATATATATATATATATATATATATATATATATATATATATATATATATATATATATATATATATATATATATATATATCAATATATCAATTCTGACATATATATATATATATATATATATATATATATATATATATATATATATATATATATATATATATATATATATATATATATATATATATATATATATATATATATATATATATATATATATATATATATATATATATATATATATATATATATATATATATATATATATATATATCAATATATCAATTCTGACATATATATATATATATATATATATATATATATATATATATATATATATATATATATATATATATATATATATATATATATATATATATATATATATATATATATATATATATATATATATATATATATATATATATATATATATATATATATATATATATATATATACATATATATACATATATATATATATATATATATATATATATATATATATATATATATATATATATATATATATATATATATATATATATGTTAAGACAGGTATAGCACAGACCTGCCTTTAAATAATATTTAAATACTTTTTAGTAGAGAATGGTGGAGGGGGATCTCGAAGGTACCTTCACGTAGTTTCCGTATAAAGGTACTTACAGTCAAACTAAAAATTCGCAACTGCTCTTGATGATGGATAGTCTCCTGTGAAAATTTGCTAATGGGTTCTTTGTCTTTGTGACGTTCAGCCGACGCTGATGCTTGCGAAATAATTCTAAGCTTCAGTATCACCTTAATATATAAAGAAGACCGAAGCTGTAAGTCTCTATATGGTACTGCAAATGGATTCTGATAGCCTTGAATTATATCACCCCCCCCCAATAATAGAATATGAGATCTTATATCTTTCAGGTCGGACGTTGTTTTGCTCTGCTTTTCTATTGGCAATCCATATTCACTAAGGAACTGCAAGGTTGTGTGGTATCCAGAAATAAAAAAATTCTGTCCAAACACGCCAATTTTACTGGTTGGATGTAAAAATGATTTACGCTTTATGTATAAGGACGATGCATATTTAAGCTACTTCAGAGATCGGAGTCCTTTTGTAAGGTAAGAATCTAATTTTAATAACACAAATTTGTCAGAATAAAGGGTGACTGTCATGGTAAAGTTAGCTCATTATTACGGATATACTACCCGCAACTCTAGAGAGGTCAGGGAATTTTTCTGGGGTAGCTGGGGGTTTCAAATGGTTAAAAGAAGGTGTTAGTAGGACTGAGGATCCTCTTTTTCAGTTTTTGTCGAAATACCCACATATTGCTCATCAGACAGTCCTGACGAAAAGAGCTCGCATATGCATCCCAGTCCTTTTTGGGCGAAACATTTCACTTACAGTGCAAAAAAAAAGAAAGATATTTGTAAGGTTTAAAATAATTCATTCAATAATATTGTCATAGTGCTACATAAACTCATAGCGCTACCAGGCTATCTGAGGCTAAAACACCTGCACACACCCCTGCTCTATCCCAAACCATTTTCAAATCCAGGCTCATTCTGGGACTACCTGCTTTTCCTTTGGCCCCAGATGAATGGTCTAAAGGCCTAATATTTGGCAAAATATTATCCTTTATCCGTAAAATATGGCCTAGCCATCTCATGCTTTCTTTTATAATATCCTTAGGAAGTGGAATAGAACCATATTTTTTTTTTCTAAACATGAAAACCTTTATTCTTGGTGTCGTGGTTTACCTATGGGAAGGCAGCTTCAAACAACAGCATCAACAGCAGTAGTAGTTGAAAATAGTAGCTATTACCTCCCTTTTGACCCCTTTCAGTCCCAATCGGGGACTATCTGCTTTTCCTTTGGCCCCAGATGAATGGTCTAAAGGCCGAATTTTTGGCAAAATGTTATCCTTCATCTGTAAAACATGGCCTAGCAATCTTATCCTTTCTTTCATTATAGCCTTAGAAAGTGGGACTTGAAACGCATTTTCGTATCGCTGAGTTACCACTGAGTTATCGCTGAGTCGCCCTCCAATCTTCTTGGTTACAAAAAGAGCACTTGAGTTTTTTTTATTTCCGTTCAGATAAGTCCTCTCCCGATATTCTTGGGTTATTGATTTGATATGATCATCCCTGAAAAAAAACAAACAAGAACAAAATAAAAACACATGTGATTTTTCTTCTGACAAAAAATATAAAATTCCACATTCTTGTAGATAGGAGCTTGAAACCTCTACAGTAGGGTTCTCTAATGTGAGGGTGTGATTTTCATTACGATTGATTGACATTTTGGGGGTGCTTCCCTCTATTTCTAAAATCAGGCAATCTTTTTCATGCTCCTAGCTTTTGATGGGTATAAATCAAATTTAATAATTGTTATATATTTCAAAGCATTAAATCAGCATTGAATCAACTTCTTTTGATGTATCTATTGTTATCACAATTTCGTTTTTAGAGTTTCGGTTACTGCTGGACCGAGTCGCTCCTTATTTACGGTTCGTTAACATGGACTATTTGAAAAGATGTTTTATAAAAAATGTGGATTTGGGCTATAATTGGATGCACCCTTTTCCCCTCCCCCTGATAATAGGAATATTTTACAAAATTTATGACGATGTCAAAAACGGATTTTCAACAAATAATCTTCTGATTTATCTGGTAGATGGGAGCTCAGCTCTCCAGACCAGTCTTTTTCTATCATCACGAACCAAAAGGCTTTCTGTTCCCGAGTGCAACAAAAAAGAAGAAGCAAGTCTAATTGTTTAATGCACAAATCTATGCAATGGACAGATTTTTGATTAGGGTGCTTTCAGGATGGGAGGGGAAGGGTGTCCAGACGAACATATACATTATTGTTAACATGCGGCACACAGATAAATAAATATAGGCAAATGATAATAGGAAAAATTATAAAAAAAATGATATGATTGTATCAAATGTCAATAACTAGATGCCTGTCACGCATACAAGTAATAACTCGCATTATATGAGAAAAAAAGAAAAGAAAAATTCTAATAGTAGCTGTAATTGATGGCAAACTTGGTGTAAACGGAGTTATTTTAAATTCAATATAAAATAATGGAAATAATATCCAAGGGGTAGGGCTATATTTAACAAATTTCCACACTAGATTGCAAAGAAATAATCCACTTCGTTTTTGTTAAATCTCATTAGAATATCTGGTTTTACATTCTAAAAAAAGCCTTCTTCTCCAAAACACCGACCAAAATGGATTGTCGCAGATTAGGCTATTTTTGATCCGTCTATATTTTATAATGTAGATAAAAGATAGCGTGCCAGTATTGTTTGTTAAACCGGAATAAATTGAAAAACGTGTTAAAGGTAATCATTCGCACCCACCCAAAACCCGATTACCCAATAGGCTCGTTTAGGCTGCAGCATATGCGTCTCAAACTTGAAGCGCCTACTCATAGCTTTGTAAATGCAATTTTTCTTCCCAAGAAACTAATAAAATGCTTAAAACTCCTTAACTTCCGAATAATTAATTTAGATTAAAAGGCAGCTTTTAATTCAAGTGAAGAAATGTAGGAATATGACAATCCAAAAATAAGAAGTTGACCTGCCATCAACCCTTAGTTGAGGCCCACTATTAGTAAGATTATTGACAGTGATTCGGCGCCCCTCCCATGCATACTATAATATTTTGATAAATATTCTTTACTTAAAGAGGCTGCTATACCTTGGAGGTCACCTACCTCATCCTGCTGGTAATCTGATTTGATTCTGAAAAGCCCGTGTTGTGTATAACAGACATGCGATGAGAGAGAAATTTAGCAAGTTGCTAATTAATTTTGGAAATGTTTTTCTAAATGTAAAAATAGCTAGTGCAATCATTTGGACGAAATGTTAAAAGAATAGTAAATCAACATTATCCTTTGCCACGCGTCTAAAATTACATGATACTACGATGTATGAATTTGAAAAAATTCTTTTGCGTCATTTGTTAATAGCATTTTCATTTATTAAAATGCTATCACAAGCCTTCCATCTCAATTGTTTTTACCTTTCGGAATCAAGTTGAACATCTGCGAGTATTGTACATGTGATTTATTTTTTATATTATTACTTTGTAATTGTTTTAATGTGTTATTTTAGTTTATTATTATTATTTGTTATCATTATTATTTATTATTATACTAGCACTTGCTATCATTATTTTATTATATTATTTTGTTGAGATATTTTTTTATTTTATATCTTACTATTTTATGTAATTTATTATTTTTATATCTTGCTAGATAAAATAATGCCTATTGATAACAGTAAACGATGGTCAGAATCAAGGGCTGGATGAAGTCATAGATTTTGGCTTATTAATACGGGCATACAACCTAGAAACCTAGAGGGAGCTACCCATTTTCTGGGTAATGGAAGGGGAGTCTAATGAAAAAATTGTGTTACTAGGACTGAATCCTCCTCGAATAGTCCTAAGGGGAAGAGTTCTCCTATTTCTCTAGTACATGCTGGGGTGAAATGCTTCGTACAGAGTCAAGAAGATTCAATTTTTAGTATTTCAAAGATAGATTCAACATCTAATTCCAAAATTAAAGAATGGATAATATCGAAACAAAACCTTCATTTTTAGCACAGATAAAATTGAGTCTATAGGGTGTGCAACTGTCTTCGAGCTGCGCAGGTGTGGAGGATAGAGTGTGCAGCTGTCCCAATGTAAAACAAGAAGCACTTAAAAAACTAATGATATAGGTTTATTAGTAAACGTAAGTTGATAAATATGTGTTTATAAATTTGTAATTTCATCCATAGTTAATTGTTCAAAATAAAGTTTATAACAAAATATATATTATCAGTTCTTTTCAATGTTGTTGAAAGAACTCACCAGGGTGTATCAACGAGTGATTTCGTAGCTCTGTTGATGCTGTTTTGTTCAAACCCATGGAGGGGTGTCAGGCCTTTGATATCTTTGATTTTTTGTAATTCGCAGCTGTAATTCGCAGCATAGGTAGGATTGGAATTTCTTGGTTTGATTTGAAGAATTATCTCAAAATTAAGATATATTTTCTTTTAACAATGTATTTTGAATCCCCCCCCCCAAAAAAAAATAAAAAATGCCAAAAAACAAGGGAGAGGGGTCAAAGCATCTCAATTGCTGTTGGATACCCTATTTTCAGCCTATTTAAAACAAATTCGCAAAACCAGGGAAGTGTCATATTCTATCTGATTTGAAATACACCCCTTCTGCTGTCATATTTTATTGTCTAGCAAAAGTTCGTGGAGCTATCAAATACCTTATTCTAATCTTATAGCATACAAAATAATCTGGCTTTAAAAAGAATTGGCCTTTTGGGTTAGAATATTAGAACATATTCAACAATTGGATTAGAACATTTTGACAATAAGAACATTGGATTAGAACAAGTATTAAAACATAGACATAAATTTTCTAGAAAGAATGCTGCTGAATAATGTTATCTTAAAATGCTTGTCAACATTCCGTAAGTTTCAGTGACATATTGAAGCAGTGTTTTAGTGTTTAAAAAACAGTGAAAATCTCTTGTTGAACTCTTGGAAATATTGTGGACCGCCAAAAAACCATGTTATATTGTAACCGCCAAATTTAACGCCAAAAAACCACGCGATACTGTGCATCATCAAAAAAACGCCAACCGTGTTAAAGAACTGTTTACTTGAGCTAGTTTTGTAGATATATCTTAGATAATCTGAGAATCAAGATATTTTTATTCGTTTTATGTTTCAGCTTGGCTCTTTATAAGAAACATTGTTTTTAAATTATTTTTGTCCGTTTTCACTCTTTATTTAAATATACAAAACAAACCTCACAAAGAGGCGCGTAGATTGCTCAGCTTTTAAGCAGGCTATTAAACATCCATCTGCGATGTTCCTGGTAGCCTTCTAAACATGACATAGAAAAAAATAGAAATAGGTAAGAAGATGCATGCTACCCATGAAAAAAAAGTGATTTTTTTTTAAGATAGAGGGCTCAAAACCACCGTATTAGCTTTTTTTTTACCCTCTTTGTCCAAAAATTGATGTTTTGTGGCACAAAATGGCAGAAAATATTTTTGCTGTGGCATGATCTCTTTTGTTACTGAAAAAAGACGTTAGATATTCAATTCTCATTTAAATAAGCCATCTCCCAAGGTGTGCGTGTAACTGAACCATCGTGTAACTGAGCCACAAGCAAATAAACTCCTGTAAACTGAACCACCGTGTAACTGAACCACCGTGTAACTGAACCACCGTGCAACTGAGCCCCTGTATAACTGAACCCCCGTGCAACTGAACCCTCGTGTAACTGAACCACCGGGCAACTGAGCCCCATTTAACTAAACCCTCGTGCAACTCAACCCTATTTAACTGAACCCCCGTGCAACTCAACCCCCGTGCAACTGAACCCCCGTGCAACTGAGCCACCATGCAACTGAACCACTGTGCAATTGCGCCACCGTGCAACGGAACCACTGTGTAACTGAACCACCGTGCAACCGAAACACCGTGCAATTTTGATCAGATGTTTTAGAGGAGATTGCAGCTAAAAAGGGTATGGGAGGGGGACTTGTTGCACTCCAGCCTTTTTTTCAACATTCCTTCAACATGTCCTGAAAGTTTAAACTTCATAACCTCAGGTTTATACCCTCATATGTGCTCGACACATTGCAGATATGTCGTCTTGTAAAACTGGATGCACAAAGTACCTCTTGATTTAGTTGAAGATACTCCTAAACATTTTCCGAACGATGTGACGGCTGATACCATCAGCCATTGTAGATATTGCTGGTATTTCCTTTTCACAAATAATAAAGGAAAAAAAAATTTCTTTGATTGTATTAGGCATTTTATTGACATTTTCCTAAGGTTTGACCTTAGGTTCCCTGATTTTTTTTTATTTGTAGGATCAAACATGCCCTCTTTTCCTGATAAAAAAAACACCCTCCGAAAAATACCCCTTGCGGTTGGCTGGTATCCAATCGCTTTTGACTCATAAAAAAGACTAGAACCTCCTGAGGATTATAAAACAATTTCTACCTCCACCCTCCTCTCGTCTCTCCCTCAGCTCAATGAGAGCTGAGATGTTTTGGCATTGAAATACACCCTTTGAGGTATCTCCCTCTCTCCCTAGCTACAAAACAATCAGAGAATCTCATTGCAGAAATGTAAGCACCTTTTTAAGTTTTGTAATTTGTCCATTGCTTACAGACAGTGTTTGTTGTTGGGAAACATACGGACATTTTTCGCGTGGGAGTTTTCTGAAAGGAGGGAAGAGAGTTTCTGGAGGATTTTCAATGAGAAGAAAATTTTTCACGGAGGGGGGGGAGGGACAAGACTTACACATAAATTTCTCTTTTCTACTTTCCTTAGCACTTCTCAACTAAACTAAAAAAAATAAAAGAACTCAAATAAAATATTCAAATTAGGAAAACCATATATTCCGCGAGGGGCTATTTTCTAGGGGAGAGTTTTTCCATGGGAGAGGGGGGATAAACGCCTAGACCCGTAGACAGTGACAGGGCGAAGGGAACCCCCATTAACAGACATAAAAAAGGAGAAATAAATCTGGCTTTAAGAGTTTGTGACGTCCGATTTTCCGTGATCTTGTGACAAAAAATAGCTTTTTTATTAGATTCTAACTTGTGTTTACCCAATTTAAGTACGGTGGTTGACTTGCATGAGAGTTCAGTTATACGAGGATTCAGTTGCACGGTGGTTCAATTTCACGATGGTTAAGTTTCACGGTGGTTCAGTTGCATGGTGGTTCAGTTGTACGTTGGTCCAGTTGCTCGGTGGTTCACTTGCACGGGGGGCTCAGCTGCAGGGGGACTCAGTTACACGAGGGTTTAGTTAAATGGGGTTGAGTTGCACGAAGGCTCAGTTAAATGGTGTTCAGTAGCGCGAGGGTTCAGTTGCACGGTGGTTCAGTTGCAATGGAACCATCTCCCAATATTCTATTACCACTCGCTCGATACGATCACCTCTGTGGAAAAAAGGGGAAAAAGTAGACACTTCAGTGATACCCATGCAACAAATTTATTTTCCCTGCTGTGCAAGGTGGGGGAGGGGCTGTGATTCTCCAATCTTTGAGAGATTTTTGAAAGTCGTGATCCTAGTGGTGTCCTTTTCATTTAAATCTACCGCCATTTTTGTTAAGCTTTAAGCTCTTTTTCAAAATGCCCGAAAATTTGTTTTTGCTTTATCTGAATCACCTTTAAACGAGAACTTTTTTCTCACTAGGCAGTTTTTATTTTTCAAAACGCATTTTTGGACTTTGGTTAGGGTGGGCTGTTATTCGCCTTTGCAGCCATGATAAACTGCTCCATTACGACGAAACGTGTTTCTTGGACCGGACATTTATTGAAAATAAGTTCTGATTTAATACAGTTTCCTCTGCTATAAATCAAAGCCACTATTATCTGGAACTCATAGTCTTCTGACTGTGACATCCTAGCTTTTGAGGGATAGAAATTAATTACCTCTAGAGAAAGTTCTATAGGAGAGAAAGCCATTAAAGAACAGGGTGTGACTTTTGGCTGGCTTATGTAGGATATCCATGTCCTGGGCTTCAGTGTTTCTCAGTCAATTTTCAATAAGATCCCGGGGGAGGGGGGGCTGGATTTATTTGTTATGATATTTGAGAAGTTGTATATTTTGATTTGAGTTTTATCTTTTCAGTTGACAATATTCTGATTTTGGGCAGCACTTACTCAGGAAACTTTTTGGAGGAAGGTTTTTTTCGGGGGTCTTACGATTTCCTAAATAATCCACGATTCATCACGAGCCAAAATCAGCAGATTGTGTCATATGTGTGAATTTGGGCTGGGGGGAGTTAAATGCGACGAGAGTCAAGGTTATCTCCCTCAGTCAAACAAACTTGAAATCTTTATATGACTCATATGTAATCAAAGTGTAATGTGTAATGCTGTAACTTAATGTGCTTTGATTTTAGACTTCTATTGCATTTTTAAGCCTCGGATTTGTAATCAACAAGGTCAGAAACACTGAAATTTGATTTTGGAACACTGTTTTTAAAATTTGCATTTAGTGTGTTTTCATATACCACATTCATACTGGGATCTTAATGATTTTTGAGGATAAACATTTTATCATTTAGGCCTATCCCTATATATTCCCTGAATAAACATGAGCCAAAAAGGGTACAATATTTAAATTTGTGAAATTTGGATGGACATGGATTTTTGAGAGGACAAGGCCAAAGGGTCCGTATTTTTGGTGGAAATAAAACTCGCTGTGGTTGAAATTAGAATAATCATACAATGATCTTAAGATTTATAATTATTAATAAGAATAGCACAAAAGACGAGTAAAATCTAATGGAAACTGTCCGACTAAAGGTGTAACTAATGACGCTGCATTTAACTCAAAATTGTGAATTATGTGGTTTTTATTTTCATTAAATAGCTACGCTATCCTGTTAAGTATTTATACTGCTACTGCTACTATTAATTTACTGCAGGACAAACCGCCTGAGGCTAACGCAGCTGCATACATTCTTATTCCATCCTTATCTATTCAAATATTCCCTCTTTACCCCCCCCCCCGCCTCCGCGCGTAGCATTGCCAATTTCCTTTGACCTTCCTTGTGGCCTCTTCCCAGCCTATCCAATTTCTCGGTCTCGTTCTTAAGCGAATATGCAACCAAGTAATTTAACCTCTGTTGCGCATATACTTCGAATATAAAAGAACCTTCCCCTAGGGTGTGTTGGGGGGGGGGGCAAACACACCCAAATTTAATAGTTTTCTTGAGGATATTCCTATTGTCATGTTTCTCCCAAACAGTTCGGGGTAACGAACTGTAAGCAAGGAGTGACTCGGCTTAATAGTAACCTAAACTCTTTAAAACTGAATGTTTATATCAATACATACATCAAAAGAATCAGCTTATTATGCTGATTCCAAATATATAAGATTCATCTAAAACTTGAGGAATCTTGATGAAAATCACACCATCAGATCCATTGTACCCGAGAACCCTAATGTAGAAGTTTCAAGCTCCTATATACAAACATCTGGAATTTGCTATTTTTGCCCCAAGACAGATCACGGATGCGTGCTTATTTGTTGTTTTTTTTTCATTCGAACATAAATTAAAAGTTCTAGCGCCCTTTTTATTTAACAAAAAAGATTGGAGGGCAACTAACCCCCCTCCCACTCCTATTTATTTCCCAAAGTTATCTGATAAAAAATTTGAGATAGCCATTTTGTTCAGTAAAGATCAAATAACTGTGTCTTTAGGGGGAAAATGACTCCCCACAGTCCGTGGAGAGCGGCCTGTAAATTATGAGATCTGCCCATTGTTTAAGTATAGTATTTGTTACTGGGAAGTATACGAACATCTTTTTTTTGGGAGGGGGGGGATTTGTGCTTGGGATAAATTTCCCCTGGGAGAATCTTCCTTGGGGAGGAAAATTTTCAGGGAGGGGGGGGGGCTATTTTCCGCGTGTTTTGATTTCCGGAAAAATTTATACGGAAGGGGGCATTTCTGGAGTGATCGAGAAACCGAAAGATTAAAGTCTTTTTCAAATAAAAGTATGCCAAAGATAATTTTTCAGGCTGAATTGTCCGCAAGAAATTTTTGTACTTTAGTTTGGATGAAATTTTCACAGAGGAGTTTCTCCTGAGGGGGGTGGGTGCTATATTTCATGGAGGCTGAGGCAGATTTACCTGCATTATTTGAAAAATGAAGAGAAATTAAATAAAAAAAACATGTTTTTTTAACTGAAAGTAAGAAGCAACATTAAAACTCAAAACAAACAGAAATTATTCCAAATATGAAGGGTTGCCCCCTCCTCAATACCTTGCTCTTTACGCTAAGGTTTGACTGTTTATTCCAATCAGAGACCGTTTAAGTTTTTTAAAAAGTGCTGACAGCTTTACCGTAAATCTCTGTTCGTTTTGAGTTTTAATGTTGCTCCTTACTTTCAATTAAAAAAACATGTTTCTTTTATTTAATACAGGTAAGGCTGTACCATATTAAAATGGGATTGTTGCTTGAAACTCGCATAAAAAAAGTGCAGTCAAGATTATGGTTATTTAATGGAGCAAAACTTGATTATTTATTAATAACCAAGCACGTCGTTGGCAAAAACATGGGTATGTGACTGGAATAAGATTATTGAACCTTTTACTGCCGTATGTATTGTCAGTGAGGGTTTTTTGGCAATGATGGCCGTTTTTTCGTGAAGAAACCTGATTACCAAAAAATTGTCGTGATAGTAGTTTCGTTTGTCATAGTTCCTACAGTACTGTACCATCGTAGTTTGTTTTTCGCCGTAAGGCATTTTTAGCGTAAAAAAGTGCTAATTACAACATCATATTCATTCCCAAATTTGGGCCAAAGCCAGTTGGTTTCTTTAACGTTTTTTTTTACTTTCTGGAGGTTGGGTTTAATAGCAAAAAACTTGATATTGAAACTACATTCAAAGCTTATGCATCCTGTTGGTGTCTCTAACGCTTTTTTTTTTTTTTTTACTTGCTGGAGGTTGGGTTTAATAGCGAAAAACCTGATAATGAAACCACATTCAAGCCTTGTGAAGCTTACCGTATTTTCCTATGAAGGATAGCTTGGCTTGAAACCCCGACTATTGGCGTACAGAGGAAAAAAGGAAGAAAATCTTGAAAAAAAAGAGTCTATGGCTAGTTGGAAGAAAAGAGATAACTACGTGAAAATTCCGCCTGTATCAAACAAGGTGTCAGTTTTAGCACAGATTATCTATTAGGTTTGACAATAATCTGTGGTTTTAGATAGTTATATTGCGCCATGGAGCGTCAACTTTTTCTTATTGTTTTCTTTTTCTTATTGTCTTCAGGAGGAAAAAAATAGAACTACTTAAATAAAGGATATACAATTGCTACAGTTGCCGACAAAAGCCATGGATGTAGAATTTAAAATAATAGGGCTACTCCTCTGAACAACCACACAGAAGTAACACAATAAAGAAGTGAACTTTTTTTTGCTAGAAATGCAAACTTTTATTTAAGAATCAGGCATGTAGCGTACGTTGGAGAGGGGTGCCAACCATTGCCCATCTGGAATGTTGTCAATTTTACGATTATCCTCGTACTTCCTAATTGTTTTGCATAATTATACATTTTTTGCAATTTTGACGAGTTCGCTCCTCCTTGAAATATTCTCCCAACCCACGAAGTTAATTTCTGCATACTTGGATGAAATACAAATTCATTACTTCGCTTAGGCTATATTGGCTATTTTGTCCCAAAATTCCAACAATATCTAATCTGGTGGTAATAAAGACTAAATTTGAACATTTGGATCCAGCTTGGGAAAATCTTAGCAAGTAGACTATTTGAATTTAAACTAGTATGTCTAGTTGGGACAGAATTCTGCTTTCTTTATTGAACGCTAGATGGCGAACGAGTAATCGAAAACTTGATGCCATCGGCAATTTTCCTTTTCAAAAATAGCACCGATTTCTACTCTTATAAATTTTCCCTACTCCTGTACTATATACTAAAACGAAGTCAGATTGTGCAGTCGTAACTTGTAGTTTTGACAGATACATAATTTAAATATATTTTATCTTTTAGACCTACAAGAGAATGTGACCTTGTGATGCCTGATCAAGCCAGGTTAATCGCCAGCGATATTGGACTTCCCTACTATGAAACGAGCGTTATGACCTATTATGGAGTAAATGAACTCTTTGAGAATGCAATAAGAGCTGCCCTCTGTTCAAGACGACAGCATAGGTTTTGGATGGCAAATTTGAAACGGGTCCAGAGACCTATATTGCAGGTGAGAAAAGGTCTTCTTACATTGCTAAAAGCGGCAGAATTTAAAATTTTGAAAATTTGGAATGGGAACAATTTCAAAAGACAGTCGTGTATAAGCTAATGAGTGGTCGAAATTTTCCCAAATAAATCTGTTTTTTCTAGAATCAAAGCTGTAGCAAGGAAGAATTAGGGGACAAGATGAATTTTATTATTACTAGTATATTTTTTTTTACTCTGGTCTACTATTTTTACTTGGATTTTGCCAACAATGCATCATCATTAGTAAAACTAGGACTATACTAGATAGGACTAAGCCTTCCTAATTCTTTTCTACTCTGGTCTAATATTTTTACTAGGATATTATAAACAATAAATCATCATTAGTAAAACTAGAACTATACTAGATGGGACTAAGCCATCCTAATATGAAAAAGCAAAAACCGTTTTCTTTCACAGAACAGAACTTAAAAAAACTATTGTCTCTTATGTTGCTCAACAAAGACTTTGGCAAAGACACAATTTTTTAGTTCATAGTGGACAATCCATTTGTATGCTATTACTAATATTTTTACTAGGATATTATAAACAATAAATCATCATTAGTAAAACTAGAACTATACTAGATGGGACTAAGCCATCCTAATATGAAAAAGCAAAAACCGTTTTCTTTCACAGAACAGAACTTAAAAAAAACTATTGTCTCTTATGTTGCTCAACAAAGACTTTGGCAAAGACACAATTTTTTAGTTCATAGTGGACAATCCATTTGTATGCTATTACTAATAACAAGCCATTACAGCATCGAGCTGCCTGATTTATTGCAGCACCAACCCGCCTGAGGCCAACACAGCTGCGCATGCTCCTATTCCACTCCAATCTGTTCAAAGCTTCACTTTTTATCCCCCCCTCCCTATTTACATGTTCTGGTTTACTATAAATCCTTTCCTGTGACTTCTTCCGGACAAACTTTTTTTTGTTTGGTCCAAATGCATGGCTTGTTTGGCCAGATCTTTCCCCCTTGGTGGCCACGGATGAGTCACCTATGATTTTATACTATCCAAATTATTCCTTGTGTATTAGTTTGTAATTATTATTGGTGGCCCTCTGCTAAAATCTTTATTACTCCTAACAAAAATTAAAGATATTATAAATTAAGTATTTGAAAATTTAGGATTAATAAATAGACACTCAAAATTCATATTCAGACAATCTAAACAAGTTCGGGCGATCAATAAGTATTTTTTTATTCGTAAATTTTTACTAATGTTAGTTATGTAAATAACAGTTTTTAAGTATTTTCTTAGAATAGTTCGTGTTTGGCGTGTTTGGTAATAATTATAATTTAATGTGAATTATTAATTAAATAGAGTTATCATTAACGCATGGGAAATAAAATAGAAAATAAAACTTGCAGCGCTTTAGCTTCTTATTTAAAATTTTTCTAACATACATGGTCGGACTTACTTGTTTTCGTAAAAGGAGTTTTGCACCAATCAACTAGTATGGGAGCCGCCAGGGAGGGGCAGGGGGGGGGGGGGTGGCTTTATTCTCAGACACAAAATGACATTAAAAATACGTATCAAAGGAGGAAATGAGAAATACTCCATTGAAGCTTTTGTAAAAACAAAACTCGTGGGTAGTAATTGTCCTCGGGAGGGAAAGTTTTCTGGCGACATTCTTGTTTCTTACGTGCGAAATTTTAAGATATTCTCTCAGATGTAACGTACTTATTGATATTCAGAGTGCTGAATATGAGGAATTTTCTAGAAACAGACTTTTTGTGTTCATTTAATTTTTCTTATTTGTCTCCTAAAAATAGTGTATCGAACACAATTGTAACTGCATTTGGCTGACCACTCAAATGCACATCATCTTGATGATAAAAAAAGAAGCTTTCGAGTAATTACAGTTTTGAACAATTATAGTTGGTGCTTGTAAGAAAAATAATGGAAAATAGGACATTAGTTTTTTAATCTTGTGCTTTGGGAGATGGCTATAAATTTAACAAAATAGTGGACAAAGGAGGAATGAAATGTAATTATATTAACAGAAAAAGTAAAAACAACGATTTTTGATGATGAGCGCTGATCTAATGGGCAATTGTTATTTAAAAAATAGTGGTTGTAATTCTATAATTTAAGGTTTTGGGAGTGGTTCAATAAATAAATCAAACTAGCAAAATTAGGAAAATGAAATGAAAATTACAGTAATGACATGGAAAGCAAAAACTATAACAACTCGAGTGGTGAGTGCCAACCTGAAACAAGCCGAAAAGAACCGGTTTCTGAGTCATTAAAGTTTTGAGTAATTGCAGTTACTAGAAAAAAAAACACACACACAAAAAAAACTTGAAAATAATGCATGGGGCGTTTTTTGGCTTCTAGAGAGTGGGCAATACTACTACTACTACTACTACTTGTAACAACTTACTGCAGCACTAAGCCACCTAAAACACAGCTGCGCATCTTCCTCCTCCACCCCAATCTATTCAAAGCTTTACTCTTTTCCCCCTCCCATGAAGTCTCGATTACCTTTAGATACATGCTTATGGCCTCTTCCGGCCGCTTTCAGGGATAACCTGCTTCTCGTTTAAACCTAGATGGATGGCTAGAAAGAACAGTCTTTGGAAATCTGTTATCCTTCATCCGCAAAACGAGCCCTAGTCATCTCAACCTTTCTATCATTATAGCCCTAGAAAGCGGGATTGAACGACAATTTTCGTACAGCCTACTGTTTGAAATACGGTCAGTCAGCCGGGTACCCAGAACATTCCGTAGGCAGTTTCTCTGGAAAACATCTAGCAGATCTTTCATTATAGTCCTAGAAAATGGGATAGAACTATATTTTCCGTAAAGCTTGTTGATGGACATATCTTGTGGTGAGTCAAGCGGGTACCTAAACTATCCGTCGACAATTCATCTGGGAAAAAAAAAATTAATAGATCCTTCTCTGCTTTTCGAATCATTCAGGTTTGGCCACGGTCATTACCTTCATGCATGGAAGTATTATGCTACAAGGGGGAGCCAGGCCACAGTAGGCAACATAGCTAGGAAGAGGCTATTCAGCCGAAAAAAAAAATATCCTGTTGTCAATAGCAATACAATACATACTAGACAATTACAAATATATAAGAAAATATATCAAACGCTGCGATAAGAACTAGAATATGAGATCAGTCTGTATGAGGAGACATGGTCTGAATGACACCCCGTTCCTTTTCCCAGGAAAATAAAATTATGGCCTAAAAATACGCTCTCTGTGTCTTATCAATCAGCAATTCTATATTCTACAAAGCAGACTCTATAATGATCCTTGTCTTCTATATACAGTAGGATGTATACATTAAAATCAGGTTTATAATCCTGGCAACTTCTTCAAAACTATCTTAATAAAATCTTACAAAAAAGAGCCAGGTTTTACAAACCTGAGGCCAAAGGATAACAATTGGTCATAAAATATTTAACGATCGTGTAAGAAATAACTTCTTATTTATTAGGCAGGCCATAGTAGACAACATAACTAGGAAGAGGCTATTCAGCCGAACAAAAAAAAGTAAAAAACAGACAATATTTTGAAGATTAACCACTCATCAAAATCCAGTGCAACACTGTATCGTTTACTAAGGCTGTAATTCCCTTGAGGGAGCCACTCCATTAGGTCACGCTGCATCGCTGTTTGCAGTCACGGTTCTGATTGGACAAGCTTGTGAAAGGTCCACCCTGACGGCCACTATTAGGCCGCGCAAGCAGGGTCTCCCTTTTAGGGATAGGGATGGAGGAAGGTGCTTATGACAGATATATCTAAGTAGCAAAAATAGAAAATTGAATTCAGAAGTATAGAAATTATAGGGAAAGTAAAACCATGAGACTTCCGGTGGCGGGTGTTGACCCGAAGCAGGCTGTAAAAACAGGTTTTGAGTAATTTTAATTTGAAATGAGGAACAGAATTTGTGAGTATAGAAAACAGCCAAAATTTTACACGTATATTTTGGGTAAAGAGTGTGAAATAGTAAACGCCAAAAACTATTGAAAATAGACACAAAATGTTAGAAATTGAAAAAAAAATAGTAGCAACATTGATATTCCTGGGTGGGGGTAAGATAGAAAAAACTCTAATGAAGTGTATTCTAAACCGCAATATTTTGGCTTAACTAATTCATAGAACAGGACCGACAACCATGTATTGTTCATCTGCCTTGAGACGTATTTTTCCGTGCTATTTCTTTTGATTTTAGGCGGTTGTACTAACAACAATTTCTTTTGATTTTAGGCGGTTGTACTAACAAATGCACCAAACGTCAAAAAAAAAAAAAAAAAAAAAAAAAAAAGTTAGGTAATTCAAATAGCAAAAAATGAAAACGTATTCGTTTCTTTCTCAACCCCCCCACCCCCCTTTGAGCATTCTATTACCTTCTTTAAAAATAATTCAAATCGCGAAAACAAGTTTTATTTGCAATAACGTCCAGGATACATTCAGTTAGCTACTGTAAAACTGTTATGTTTCATTTGGTTTGTTTATCCTAGAATCTAAATCTCAACAAATTATATTTTCTGTTGCCAATTCAATAGAATAAACTCTTTGTCGATTATACTGAAGTTCCTTAAAATAGTTTCTTGCAAATAGATAAAATAGACCCTTGGAACAAGCTCTTTATATATCTCTTGCTGAAGGAGTCCCCCTCTTCCTTTCCGCAATACTGTTTCAATTTTCCCTGGAAATATTGAACCTAAGTTTACATTACCTTGACAGGAAAGTGCTATAAAAGCCTTCCCGTCTCCTCTGTAATTGTTTTAAGTAAGATATACAAAGTGCTGCACTTATTTGTTTTTAGAAACTTTCCTATTCTAGATGTAAAACGACTGGTTGTATAACAAAAAGGGTTTGTTCCAAGAAGATGCAAGGACAACTAACCCCTCTGCATTGAAAGCTTATTAGTCAGGTGTCTTAATAACGTTTTACCTTGTTTAGCGCTTCTCCCAAAGAGTATGATGTGCAAAGTGCTGCACTTATTTGTTTTTGGAAACTTCCCTAGTCTAGATGTAAAATCACTGGTTGTATAACAAAAAGGGTTTGTTCCAAGAAGATGCAAGGACAACTAACCCCTCTGCATTGAAAGCTTATTAGTGAGGTGTCTTAATAACGTGTTACCTTGTTTAGTGCTTCTTCCAAAGAGTATGATGTGCAAAGTGCTGCACTTATTTGTTTTTGGAAACTTCCCTAGTCTAGATGTAAAATCACTGGTTGTATAACAAAAAAGGTTTGTTCAAAGAAGATGCAAGGACAACTAACCCCTCTGGATTGAAAGTTTACTAGTGAGGTGTCTTAATAACGTTTTACCTTGTTTAGCGCTTCTCCCAAAGAGTATGATGTGCAAAGTGCTGCACTTATTTGCTTTTGGAAACTTCCCTAGTCTAGATGTAAAATCACTGGTTGTAGAACAAAAAGGGTTTGTTCAAAGAATATGCAAGGACAACTAACCCCTCTGCATTGAAAGCTTATTAGTGAGGTGTCTTAATAACGTGTTACCTTGTTTAGCGCTTCTTCCAAAGAGTATGATGTGCAAAGTGCTGCACTTATTTGTTTTTGGAAACTTCCCTAGTCTAGATGTAAAATCACTGGTTGTATAACAAAAAGGGTTTGTTCAAAGAAGATGCAAGGACAACTAACCCCTCTGGATTGAAAGTTTACTAGTGAGGTGTCTTAATAACGTTTTACCTTGTTTAGCGCTTCTCCCAAAGAGTATGATGTGCAAAGTGCTGCACTTATTTGTTTTTGGAAACTTCCCTAGTCTAGATGTAAAATCACTGGTTGTATAACAAAAAGGGTTTGTTCAAAGAAGATGCAAAGACAACTAACCCCTCTGCATTAAAAGCTTATTAAAGAGGTGTCTTAAATAACGTTTTACCTTGTTTAGCGCTTCTCCCAAAGAATATGATGTACAAAGTGCTGCACTTATTTTATTTTTTTTTGAAACTTGCCTAGTCTAGATGTAAAACCACTGGTTATACAACATAAAGTGGCTATTCAAAGCGGGTGGAAGAACAATTAACCCCTCTGCATTAAAAGGATATTGAAGAGGTGTGTGAAATAACCGTTTTGCCTTGTTAAACGCTTCACCCAAAGAGTATGATGTACAACGTGCTGCACTTATTTGTTTTTGGAAACTATCTCTATCTTGATGTAAAACCTCTGGCTGACTGTACAACAAAAGTGATTTGCTCAAAGCAGCATTTGTTATGAGCAAGGACAATTTGAGCCCTCTAAATTTTAAGGATATTGCAGATATCTTTGAAGTAACGTTTTAACTTATTCGTCGTTTCACCCAAAGATTCTTATATTTAAAGTTGGATCAATGTAATATCTATTCAAAGTAGGACCTTACAAAGTAGGATCTATTCCAAGCAGCATTTCTTATGCCCAAAGAAAACTGACCCCTCTCCATTGCAAGGATACTAAAGCGGTTCTGAAATAACGTTTCAACCCAAAAAGTGTGCGAAGCTGATATCCTTTTAGATATCCTTTTCAGTAAATCCTATTAGAGTAGGGAAGGGAATGTGTGCAGTGCAATTGTCCACAAAAACAGAATTTTGCTTTTCTTTTTGCCATCTAATTCAGGCAGCATTGGGGAAAATACCTCATTATTCACCCATGCCCTTTTATTTGGCGTGTATTCAACAGCCAGAGACTTTATTCATTTAAAAATCCAAGATTTTTTGCTTAACGACTAACGAAGGGCTTTAACTTGGTTGATCCTGTCATATTAGTTGCTAATAAAATTGTAACCTTTTCTATACTTTGTTTGACACCATGACATTTTTCATCTTTAAATTAATGGTTTTTTTCAGGGAGTTTTTTTTATATTTTTTTTTTTTTTTTTTTTTTTGGGTGATAGTGCTTCAAGATATTCCTTAAAGAACTCTTCCACTCATCACAAGAACTGCTGTCCATACACGATCTCTCACCGCAAACTTTCTAAAGCGTAATATTGTGTCTCTTTTTGAAATTCTCGAGCCAACCTCGCTTGAAAATACTTGCTTAAAAATTATAAGCGTCCTAGAGGTTTGGCGAAGTGTTCAGCCTTTTCTCTAATGGTTGAGCCCTCAAACTTCGAGATACAGAGGTAAACTTCAACTTATGGAGGTAAAGTGATAATTAAAAGACAAGTAGAACAATAGGGAAGTTTTTGTTTATATAAGACAGTGGAATGCAACTTTAAATGAATATTTTGACCCCATATCCAAGGGCCGGCCTCAGCAAAACAAATGAAGAAGAAACGAATTAAAAAAAAACTGACATTAAAATACTATTATTAAAACTAAAATATTCTCAAAATTAAATTCGACTTATCTACTGAATTTCCGATTACAGAAGTAATTTTCGGATCACTTCGACTTACAGAGGTAAAATATAACCGCATAATTATTTCGGGTTATGCATGTTTTTTTTCGTCGACTTAAGTTTTTCCAAGGGAATTGAAAATAATTCGAGATATCGAGGATTTTGACTTATCGAGGTTCGTCTTATCGAGATTCGACTGTATTTAATGTGTATACAATATGTTCTAGAACTGTGAGAAGTTAAGGCTTAGGAGAAATTCCTAAGATACGAGTGACTGGTACATCTATTGAATGCTTTTGTTTGATATCACTTTCAGAGGTTGATAGAGAAACAGGGTCCCTTAAGTACTGCCATTTCTCACCTATAGTCCAATCATTAAATAGCTCGGATGATTAAAATTGGTCCCGTTTGTGCTTCTTTCCCTAAACTTTGCTTGAGTAAACCATAGGTCCCCAGATTGTGTTATCTATAGTCCGTCTGGGACTTCGGAAAATCTCTTCTGGGAATCGAAAATTTTTAATCAGCGTCAAATGGTCATATAAATAGTGTTTACACTATTTCAATAGATATTTCTTGACTTTTAAGTATGTTTTAATTTAAAATTATGTTTGAATTTGTAGATATATTTGAATTAGGGACCTTTTGGCAGAACTATCCGTGAACAGACGGTTTTATTATTTAATGTCCACCAATTTTTTCTCTCTTTTTTTTTCCTCTCGGGTCGAAAGGGAAAGACGACGAAAAACATTATTTTGTGACTAAATGAAAAAAATTGATTTGAAATGAAAATGAGATGACATGAATGAAATGACAAAAATGGCAAAAATGACATGACAATGACAAAAATGACATGACAAAAATGAAATGAAATGACAAAAATTGATTTTTGTTGTTGTTTTTTCAAAGAAACTCAACTTGAAAATTTTGTTTTAAGCGACACACTCTTATTGCTTCCCAAGTATGTCTACAAAAAGTTACGACTACTGTTATCGTGGAGCATAACTCTTTTTACCCTTTAGGGGTAAAACTGAAATATTATGGATAGATAAGATTTTACTGCAAAAGCCTGTGGGCCATAGCAACACAGCATAGAAAAAAAAGACCGACAAGCAAAACACGACTAAGTAGGCTAATATATATATATATATATATATATATATATATATATATATATATATATATATATATATATATATATATATATATATATATATATATATATATATATATATATATATATATATATATATATATATATATATATATATATATATATATATATATATATATATATATATATATATAAATCACAACAAGGTAAAGATTTTTTTTCCGACAAAACAACCATGATAAATTTTAACGCCTACACACCTTTACAAATTATCCCTCTAGTATAATTCCCTATGTTTAGCCTCTATACGAATGAACATGCACAACTCTTTAATAGCACACGCATTCATCTCACGCATCCGCTCAATTAACTAACACTCACTCCCAGATACTCTTTGCAAGATATTCATTCCGCAACTCAGACAGCTCTTCGCATTCGCATACAAATGAAAGAGACTCTCATTCACACATCGGGCAAAAGTAGGGGCGGGCTGCCAACCTGAATTTTCCCCAAAATTTTCTTCTTTCTCCTAAATCCGAACTATCCCACCTGACCAATAATAAATTCTTCAAATCCCTTTTATAATAAATGTATATAACATCTGTAAGAGACGTTCCTCTTTAGTAATAATAACCATAATAAAATCTCAAGACATAATAGAATCCCAAGCATAATAACAATACAACCCTAAGAAATTCCATTATGAAATTGTACCCTCCAAAACTTTATCCTTTATTAAAGTACCAAGGACATAAAAAAAAACCGCCACTTGGCAAATTTTTTGTCAGTGTTGCCAAGTTGAGCCGTGAAAATAAATAAGCAAAGCTAATTTATTAAAATTTATCAAGCCTTTTCGTCCGTAAAGATTCAAATATTATTAATCTGTTGATTCCCGAAGACAACTTCACCTCCAAAGGAGAGCTGCATCTTCTTAAGCTCTTTCGTGCCATATGTTTTTGTGGATTTTTTTTTGCCCAGGTTTCTTTTAAATTGGCACCCACTACTCCCAAAAACTGCGTAACTGCGTTTGGAGGTATTTTTCGTTAAGAGTTGAATTCATTCTTTTTCCTAATTTTTAAAGATGTTTATGGTTGTGTCAGTTTCCGCTTAACCACCTCAAACAACTAGATTTCGTTTTCACTGTTCTGGGTACTTCAATATTCAACGCCATTTATCAGTTTTTCTGGTCACACTTGTTCCAGAGCTTATTGCTAAAATCCCACAAATTGGTCTTAAGGAATTCAAACTGGGAATATTTCAATTTACCTTGTTTAAAAACCATTGTTAAAAACATGATAGGAACCTTGCTTGAGACTACAGAATCTTTCCATTGTATATTTTGATCTTTTGAATGCCGGGTCATTAGATTGGATTCATGCGAACCAATTTCGAAATTGATCAGTAACTAGGAAATTTCTTTTTCCTTCTAAGATAACAGAATTAAAGTTTTAGTTGACAACAACAGCTATTTGGATGATAAATACTCATTAATCACTAATTATTTAATAAATGAGTCAAATAGAAACCTATAGGAGGATAAACACTTCCCGACCTGAGAGCGAAATCATCCTGCTCAGATGTTTTTCTTTGAAATGTTAATTTTACCTTTACGTTCAATGTACTAAGCTAAAACATCGAGCTCTGCTTTCTGTTAGCTAAAGTAGAAATTTCGTTATAACTGTTGTGTAAGATTTACCTTACCTTACTTACTGTTCGAAAACCCACTCGGAGAAAAGCAAGATTGAAGATTTTGAAGACCGCTCCTTTTTGAACGTCCGTATAAAAGTGTATCAGCTTAATTTTTTCTTAGGCCGTTAAATAATTTCGCCGTTAGATTCTTAGGCCGTTAGATAACTAACGTGCTCGTTGGATAATTTATTTATCAGGAAAAATTCTAACGTGTCAGTTAGGGTAAACTGGTTTTTGGGGGCTGATACGGGTTCCCTACATAGGCCATCCAAAAGAGCAGAAAAAAATATGCTATATCGGAGAAGACCTCCAAAATTTTGATTTCTTTTGGAATAGTATAATTGTGCTCTCAAGTTGCGAATTGCATTCCAAAAAAAAAAAATTTTTGATTCCACAAAATAACTAGTAAAGCTAGGTGAATAAACTTACCAGGAATCAGCTTTAGAAAGGAAGCCCACATTTTTTAAAGTAATAGCGTAGATAAATAAGAAATGTTTCAGTGCTGCAAAACATGCAATTTAAGGTGAAAAAAAAAATCAAAAAAAAATCAGCAACTTGTTTTTGGTTCCAGATTTTTTTTTGTGGTTGGTGGTTACCATATTTGGACATTTTAGTTGAAAAACTAAACAATCGTGTGGCTTTCATTTCTTTCTGTGCGGCTTGCCTTTATATGGAATTTAAGGGTCCATTCCCCTGTGAATGGACCATGGGCATTTTGGTTAAACTCTCCAAAAAAGGAGACATATTGGTTTTTGATAATTGGAGAGGTATCAACCTACTATCAATACCATGCGAGCTATTCGCTTAGATTATATTGCACCGGTAAACCTTATCAAAAGCACCATGGTTTCAGAACTGGTAGATTATGCTTCGATTTGGCATTGAATATAAAAATGCTTATTGAGGAATCACGAGAATGAAGTAACAAGCTGTATCTTCTCTATGTTCATTTTGAAAAGGTTATTTGACGCAATTGATCGATAATTCTTGTATTGAGTCCTCAAGTGTCATGGAGTGTCAGGAAAACTAGTGGGTATGATTATAGCTCTATATGAAAAAACAAAGTGTTGAGTTAAGACAGAGAATGGCACAACTAGGTTTTTTAAAATCATGTCTGGTGTCAGTTCGGGATGCGTTCTTTCTCCTTTTTTTCGTGATTATTATAATTGATTATGTATTGAGGCACAACTCTGAATATCACGTAAAAGTAAGCAGTAAATAACTTTGTGATTTAGACTTCGACGATGACGTAGTCTTGCTAGAAGAATGTAGACAGAGGTTGCAGTAGCTACTTGATACAATCACAGAATTCAGGACTGCCCATTAATATAGGCAAGTCAAAGGGCACTGCCATCATGAGTTTACCACTTGTTCTACGTTGCAAGACTAAGAATTTAGAGCAGGCTATGCAGTTCAATTACCTGGGTAGCTGGATTGATTGTGATGGTAAAATTATAACCGTGATAAAGTGCAGGATTTGTCTACTGGAGCTTTCAATAGACTAAAGCCCATTTGGAGGAGCAACAAATATTGCGTACTATTGAAATTACATCTCTTCAATAGAATAATGGACTCTCCATACTCCTTTACACTAGTGCATGCTGGAAAATGAACCTACAGCTAGAAAAGAGGACTCTCATTCGAGATATGTACCTGAGAAGAATACTAAATATAAGCTGGCAACAAAGAGTCAGCAATTCTGAAATTCGTGGTAGAATGGACCTGCCTGTTATTACTACTGTTGTAAAGAAGAGGAGGTGGACATGTTTGGGACATGTCCTTCGTATGCAACAAAGCCACCTTCCTTATATAGTTTGTGATTGGGCACCTGATGGCACAAGAAGATGAGGCCGTTCTATAAACACCTTACGGCGAACTTATGGTCCAGATCCAAGGATGGATGAGACATCCCTTGTACCAGAATAAGAGACGTTACTGCTGTGGTATAGGTTTGAGAAGAGTGGATAGACTTCGTCAACTCCCTATGAACCATCGATTGCGCTGGAGGATCTAAGTACTAATATCACTTTTAGAGGTTTATACCCAGTCTTCTCTTCTAATATGAAAATTGTATCATGCTTAAAAAAAAGAATGTGTCTAAAATTTTCTAAATTTAATTTGGGTTAGTGGGGATTTATCCTGATTTCGGACAAAGGGGTATATATTTATATATAATTATGTAATTTTATATGATTTTGGCTAAGATAGTACTTTAAAAAAATTTGATTTTGATTACGCCCTGGTCATAACGAAAGTTTCTTTTTGAATAAGCACACATTCAATTTTTAAAGAGAACCAGCTCTCAAGATATAGTGGAGGGGGGGGGGGGTGAGGATAAAATAGCTTTTACTCGCCAAAAGATGATTGAATTAATTGGTCCAAATAATCGAACGTCCAATAAATGAGCATCCAGTAGTTGAATGTTCAATAGTTGAAATACCCAGTAATTGAATAATTGAGTGTGTGGTGATATAAATAGTTTTTGGTGGCCCAAACATGATTGAATTCTTCCCTCAAGTAGTTCAGGCTCAACTAAATTTATCGACTGGGAATTATTTCCCAGAAGAGTAATTGAAAAGGTTCTCCTTCAATTGACGTCACTCCGATCTATCGAGTCTTTCAGCAATATTTCCCAGATTGAAAGGGAATTCCCAGGGATAATCATGATTCTTTGGCCTATTCACAGACTTCCCGCGCGTTGCAGTGAGGTAAAGGCTTCGTAAGCATAATTAGTGTTTCTTGACGTAATTGGTTAGGTTAAGCTCTAACAATAGTATATCATAATTGGCTTACTTGCTCTTTAAGCAACGTTTAAAAATCGAATAGTTTTTTCCGAGTTTGGGAATGTCCTGTGGTGGTGCTGTGGGTTTGATCTCAGGTTGGTAATACGAGACCCAGAGATGGAATTTGGTTGTAGCACTAATCCTGCAGGCCGCCACAAAGATGTTAGTAGTCAAGAAGCGTCGTTTATCCAATACATACACATACGTAGACGCAAAAACAGTATATTTTTATTTTTCAACCGATCGGCTGTGATAATTAAAAGAGCGACGTACGCCATTTTCGTAACTTTTCAGGGGAACCAAAAAACGGAAGAAAGTTTGTGGGCTGTGGTCGCTCTAAAGGATGAGGCCAATGGAGATGACAGGAAGATATTCTGACCAATTTTCTATTCTCTTTTCAGTGGTATAAAATAAATTGAAGTATTGCGAATGAATTCAAAATTATTCCATTTTATGGCGTATGTCTCCTTTTTCCTCTACAAAAATGTAAACAAATGCATGGTCCCCGTGGATACAGCTCCATAACATAATATTAAGGTCCGAAACAACAGGATAAAAAGGGGACATGTGCTCTGCATATTTCTTTATCTTCAAAACGGTACGCGATAGGACAATTCTGACTGCATCATTCGATTCCTCGTGCTGATTTTACCCCTCGTGCTGAGTTATGTACGGCACATACATAACTCATTTTCGACCAAAATGGCATATGTTGCCCTTTAGCACTTATTATTTACGGCCAGGCATACTCATTGAGACCTTTTGAGATATAAGTTCCCAATAGGCAGGACTGATTGCTCTTTTAATTATCACTGCCGAGATATAAGTTTGAGTGTATTAGTGTAGGCTTTTTAAGTGGAACTGGGCATATCAGCCCTGAGAACGGTTTAATTTGTACAGTTTTAAAACGCAATGTTCTGATCATGAAAGTTTTGTTTCATTTTTTCGTTTTAATACCTAAATTCAGATTCGAAATCTATGCTCATTCTTTTATTCTTTAGTCGTTCAAGGATTGGTGGCAGTTCTACTGTTTCTGAGCGGGACTGGTCCAGCGTTGTATTTCTGAGTAGAGGATTGTGTTTATGTATTTTTATGTCACCTTATATAACGAATGGTTAGTGACACTTGGACGGAGAATCAATGTTGCCAGTTGCTTGGTCTAAAGTTGCGCCCCCTAAAAGGGAAAATGCGCCGAAAGCTCCATTTTTTCTAGTCAGCATTGCCCGAATGAACGATTTCCCCCTCAAAAATGCGCTGATTCTAAAAATTCAATGCGCAATCGCCTAAAAAAAAGCACCAAAATGGCGTAAATGCGCCCTATCTCGAATATTTTTTAACATGACTGCATCAATTATTGGAATTGCTGCTCAGGTTTCTTCTAAACAATAGCATAGTCAAGTGTTGAGAGTAAAAAGTTGGATAACTTAAAAATCATGTGTGAAAATATCTACAATTAAAACTGCCCATTCATGCAATTCTCGAATATTGCCTGTCGCTGCAATTTTTGTTTGAACCTAGAGTGATATTTGTTATAAGACACATTTTTTTTTGTTAACTTTATATAAAAGAAGCCTTTTTCTCTTATTGTCAATTGTGGCTTATCTATGCTGTGGCAGGGTACGTAATTTCAATTACGGAATAAATCAATACTTTGTAAAAGAACCAACAAAAATCAAAGTTTAATTTTGAACTGACTAGAGAGACTTCGATGGACCGTTAACTTAGGTTCAGAATTATGTTCAAACAGGAGCGGTTGTATTAATTTAGTTACCGACTTTAGTTATTTTAGTGGTTTTCCCAAGCAATCTCAAAACATCGATTCTCGCGGTTCTGAATCATCATCCGATGACTAGTAAACATCTTATGGGAACATAATAACAATTAAAACTGTTTATCATGAAATTCCTGAGTATTTCCTGCCCCCGCAATTTTCTCTGTGTGAATGTACAGTTATGTTTATCTTTATTTGTAAAAAAAAAGTGTTTTTTTCCTTATCGGCAATGACGTTTTATATATGTCGTGGGCTATAATTTCCACTACGGGGTAAACCAAAATCCTGTATTGACGTAATCCAATATCAAAGTTTGAATATGCTCGTTCGTTATTTTAATTTCTAGCGTTGTTTAGAACACATTAATTGATAGAAAGATAAAGCAGTCTTTGTAGAATAATTTGAGATGTTGTGTATAAGGTGCTATCCACCCAACTGATGCACGCGAAAATCCATTTTTGCCCTCGAAAATATACAAGCAAAATGATAGAGGGAAACTGAGAGGCAGATCTATTAAACTGTAAATGGTCTCACTTCTCCAGTCTCCAATTCGGTCATATGAGCAACCTTCTACAGAAATGCATCGCACAGCGTCACGCAGTGTTGCGACCCTCATGCATCCAGCAGGCGACATACCTAGTGCTACGTTTTTTTAATAGTGATTTTGTATTAAGGCTACATCTTATTCACCAAGACCGAAGCTTCCCAACACTGCCATTGCTCCGAATCACTCTTATAAAATCATTGCAGTCATGTATGACCGCTAATCTTTCACTAATGTCATATCCATTGTTGGTGGTATAGGGCTTTGTATAAATTTTTTTCTGGCATCAACGTTAGCTTGCGTCAGCGACCCACAGTATCTATGACCGTCCTGCAGCCTGCTGATGAAATGACAAGTGACATTTTTCTCTTTTTTGATTATAATTTTGTTTCAAGGCTCCATTTTGTCCACCAAGACCAAAGCTTCCCAACATCGCCATTGCTCCGACGCACTTTTATGAAGACGTTTCAAACATGTATGCCCGTCAATCTTTCACTGATGTTGTATTCATTGTTGGTGGTATAGGGCTTCCTGCGCATAGATTTTATCTGGCGTCAGCGTCAACATCATTCTATAAGCTACTTGTCGGAACAGATTCTAGTCTTGAGTTTGGAACCAGGAGTTCGTCGGATAGTAGCATGGTAAGACTATTTAGTTTTTTCTATTTATCTATTTTCTTTTTCTATTATTTTTTCCGTTTTTATTCTATTTCAGTTTATCCCTTTTTATTATTATTTATTTTATGTATCTACATTAATCTATATTTTTCTCTTTTCTTTTCTGTTATACTTTTTTCGGCTCTTACGTGTTATAGCGACCACGCCAAAGAAGTGAAGTTAGGTTAATTCCAATTAAATATGCTAAAATATTTTGAAAATATAATACTTTAGTAACAAAAGTATCGTAAATACAACAGAGAATTATGGAAAGCAGGCCGCCCAGAATGCACGTTAAAAACCTAACCTAACCACCTCTATAGGCCATATTAAATATTTAATTAAAATATACCTGCATAGTAGTTTATCTCGCTCAGGCTAAGCTGATTATCTCCAAGTGGGCACAGAAGACTGGTTTCATTACAGATCAAGAACAAAGTGTGGTCGCTATAACACGTAAGTGCCCTTTTTTCTATTTACACTATTTTTCTATTTATCTATTTCACGGTAAAATTTCTTTGGTGGGTTATTATTGTTATTTTTCTTTATCTATTACTTACCCTATTTTGAGCTCGGAAAAGTGTGTTCTTCAGACATGAGTATTGTAAGATTCTAGGTTTCTTGTCTTATTTATTTTTTCCTTTATTTTTACTATGAAATACAGGTGGAACATGAATTAAAATGGCAGAAATAATAAAACGGACCGAGTATTAGCCAACGGAATACAAAAATATCATGAAGCAATACATTGTATTGCTAATTATAGCAATACAATGTGTCGGGAAAAATTACTTTCGATACGGATGATTTGACAGTTTCTTCTATAAACTTCAGGTTTGAGGTATTCTTATTACGTCTGCTAATTGGTGCAGCATCTGCTGATTCAGTCTTTTCCAAAAAAGGGATAAATGAAATTAATGAATAGAAAAACAGATATGAGAAATAATCAAAATGTTTTTTCCAACGTTGACAATCATAGAAAAGCAAAAAATTAAAAACTAGGCTGATCTAATCCGAATGTTCGTTCGAGTATTTTCAAAATAACTTGGAGTATATAATATTTGAACTTATTGTCAATATACGATTTTTTTATTATCAGTTTTAACCGTTAGTTTTCTTATAACCTCTTTTATATGCGTGTACACACAGCAATTCGTGTTTTCTTATTACTTTTTAATTTTATACTAAATACTGATTACATTTACCATTCCTACTTGTAGTTTGTTACCGCACTGTCAATTGGTGATACTTTTCGATTTGAAAATTTATTTCAAAATGTATTTTTAAATTTTTGTTTGCTATGGGCTGTTGTTCTTTTTTACTAGGTATAAATGCTATTCCTGATACAAAATACTGAGCACTATTTTTGTTACTTTGTGCTTGTTGATCCATTATAGTTAAAATTCAATATTTAAGTTAAAATTTCGGGAAACGTAAACTAATTGAAGGTAAATGACAGCAGATTTCTGGATATTCAATTTTATAATATTTTGTAAGTTTTAATGTGGATGTATTCCGAATGGGACATATTAGAGATTGTCATCGTCTGGGTTTTTGAAATCTGGATAATTTATTTTTTAGGTATTCTCGTTTTGGTTAATATGTATCAATTTTTGTGATCATTTTTGTGATCATCAATTTTTGTGATTATGCTGTTTGTGATCATAGTGTGTAGTTGTTTTTGTATCAATTGGGTTGATCTGGATACATTTGAATAAAAAAGGCCAGTTATTAAAAGCTGTCAGTATCCAGATTTCCTCATATTTTCGTAAAATTTGTAGAATTTCATGCTTTTCCCGAAATTTGTTAATTTATTTTTAATTTGGGACTTATTTTGGATATTTTGGATGAAAAGCACAATTTAATACCCTCTTGGACGCCCTAAACAACTAAAAATCGTTGCAGATAACTGTGCAGATAAAGATTTACATGGAATTGCTTGAATAGGGGTTATAAGGCATGCAAGATGCGGAACGGTGTATAAAAAATCATACAGTTTCTTGTAGTCAAACACGTATCAATCCCAAAAATGACATGTAAGAAGCTGTTAAAATGAAATCCCAATTCAAAATTGATTTTATTATTATCTAATTAATTTATTATCAAAATTAATTAATTTATTACCTGCTAAATATCGATTGGTTTCAGTAATAAATAGGCATAATAGCAAATTAAAAAGAAGAAAAAATATAAATAACAAATCTGGCGCACAATTATCCAAACGTCATAACTTCATATGGAGCTGTTTTCATTTAAAATTTAATTGCCAATTTTTACTGATTTTTTAAGAGATATATGATTGTATAAGTTTCCACTTAGTGAGTTTCAACAGATTTAATTTTACTGTCCTTGGTACTTTACAGTTTTACATGCTTATATATTGGCCTTTTTGTCAACAGCTTTTTTTGCAGGTGAGCTCAGTTGGAGAGGCATCTCTGTCTGGATTTGGCGATGAAACAGAGCCCTTAATACTCCATGATTATAACAGCAAACGGTAAGGCTTATACAGTACTTATAGTCTCGAACCAATAGACTATTTTCACCTTTGGTGCCCCAAAAACATAATCCCTTTTCGCCTATTTTTGAGCATACGAAAATTCAAGTTGTACTAAGTTCTAAGAATAATTTATTAATAAACCACTATAAAACAAGAAATGGAGCAAATTAAGAAAAAAACAACTAAACATATGCTAAGCATAAACATTAAGAATAAGAAACGAAAGTTGTACTACAAAAGTAAATACATCAAATAAGGGGATCATAAGGACCCAATTTTTGGGTACATAAATCCATTTCAGAGAATATAGCTTTTTCTGGAAAAAGGGTGGTAGCCCGAATAAGCGTTGAAATCACTGAACTAAATTTTCTTATAAATTAATAACTAATTCCTATTTTCTGTTGGTGCCAAATTCCCTTTTTCGTCTGGTCGGGTTTTGATGAATCACAAGTTTCAGATTTTGGCCTCCATACCCATAATGCAGCTGTACATAGTATAGTAAACCTTGATTACCCGCAAAATTAGTTGACTTGGCAGCCATGGTCAAGCCAGTTTCACATATAAGCTGAAATGAGACGAAACAGCCAAAATTCAACGTTAGAAGATTATTTTTCAAAAATTGACTGTAGGTGCATAAATATCTTTAGGAGAATTGTATAGTAACGTCCTCCCTGGATTAAATCACGGACGTGAATCGCGTTGCAGCACGAAAACAGAACGTAAGGGCTGAAGAACAATGACTTAGATGAAGGCTTATCATCCTCAAAGACATAATTTCTGGACCTTTCAACTACGCTGAACAAAATGGTGATCTCAAAATTTTGATCGGATGTGTTTGGGGAAATGATGGGTATGAGGGATGGATGGCTGGTTGCCCTCCAATCACTTTCGACTATTAGAAAAGGCATCAGCCCTTTGAATTTCCAATCGAATGGGCCCCTTTCAGATATTTTCAAAAAATAACATGAATGTTAATTTTGATTAAAGCCAAGAATTTGTGTAACTTAATCTAAGGAGGAGTGTGTAGTTTGTGCAGTTTAATGAAAGGGGGAATTAGCTTATTTTATCCCCGGGATGGAACTGTGGTTAGCCAAAATAGGGCTCAACTTCGGACCTAATTTCCTTCTGACCTTAAACTTAATTTGTGGGAATATAGTAGACAATTACTAGATTTAGTGACTTATCATTAGAAAGGTTTCAAGTTAAAATAGCCTTCATGCAATCAATATTGAGTCATCCTTAATATGTAGCGCTGAAAAAAAAATTGCGGAACACCTTCAGCTTAACTCATTTGCAATGCTATTTTTAATTATTTGGTAACTTTGGTAATTTTGAAACTTTAGTAATGCTGATTAAAATTCTGATATTAAAAAACAAAAAAATAAAATAATGATAATAATAAAGATTACAACAGCAAATGTTTCAAGTTGATAGTTTCGACTTCCCAAATTTTTAAGGCAAAGTAATAATTACCGTATTTCTAAATTAAATTTATGTTTTTGAATAAGTGTTGCTAATGTATCTTAGGATTGTGACGAAAGTCATAGTTATAAATAAGAGTTAAAAAAAAGTTTTGGTAATTCTGCGGTTTCGTCAATATCGTCATCACTCAAAGAAATGAAATAAGTTTGGTTCGGAATCATTTTGAATGGCAATAAAGCCTGTATTTCATTTGGGAAGCTATTTTTTGCAGGTAGTTAGGGGGGGGGACTTGAAAAACAAATTTCCTTCACGTAGGGGGGCATAGAGACTGGCGGATATTATGTTTCGATTTTGTTTAATTGCATGTCACTGATTTTATTTTGTTCCTTCATGTAACCAATAAGGTATCTTCATGCTCCTCATAAATGACTTCTGTCTTTTTTTTCCATTATGTAATAGGAACTGAAACTTCAGGAGCTGCAAAATGAATAAATCGAACCCGCCAAATGAATAAATCGTAAATCGAGCTGATGTTTGTTTTTAGGTATATCCGTTATTCAGAAGGTACTAAACAAGGTATAAAAACAAGAAGTCATGGATCTATTCAGTCATCTTCTGTAAAGTTCGCCTGTAAAATAGCCTAAAACCCTATTTCAAAGGTTAATTTTTGTCGTCTCTTCCGCAGTGACCTAGCGGCTAGAGTTCTCACCCAAGAAAATTGTGCTCCATGGAGGATTTGTGCCATTAAACACATAATGCAAAGTATGCCCATTTTCACCGGCTCCTAAAATCTATTCTTGAATTATGAATGCTTTTCAGCTCGAAGTGTTTTTTGGTAAAATCTTCCTCATTTACTATTTGCTTTTGGGCATGGGAGTGCGTCTTGGGTATACAGTTTTTAGTTCAGAGTTAACTACTACTACTAACAACTGACCGCAGCACCAAACCGCCTGAGGCCAATACAGCTACGCACGCTCTTCCTCCATCCCAATCTATTCAAAGTCTCCCTCTTTACACCCTCCCAGGAAGTTCCCATTTCCTTTAAATCTTTCTTTATGACAGCCTCCCACCCCAGACGAGGACGACCTGCTTTCCGTTTAGACCTAGACGCTTGGCCTAAAAGGACAATCTTCGGCAATCTCTCATCCTCCAGCAGCGCAACATGTCTTTTCAACCTTAACCTATATTATATTACAGTCCTTGAACGCGGGACTAAACAATATTTATCGTACTGCCTACCGTTTGAATCGGAGTCAACCAGCCGGGTACCCAGAACAGTCCGTAGGCAATTTCTCTGGAAAACATATAGTAGATGTTCATCCGCTTTTCGAAGTGCCCATGCTTCACAGCCATTTTTGACCACTGTCATCCCTGTAGCTTCCAATATTTTAATCTTGATTTGCAGACTTGTCTTCCTATTATCTAGTTCTGAGCTAACGTATTTCAAATTAAAAAAAAAAAGATGAATGACACTTAATAACATGACAACTTAATGAAATTCTCCTCATCACTATCTGGCTCAAGACTATTTCGTGGATGATCTATTTTTGTTTCATTCGTTTTTTTTTTTTTTCATTTTGGTAAGTGTTTTATCTTATTAATTTTCGTTTATTTCGTTTGTTTTACTCCAGTTCTTTTGTATAATCAATTTGAATTAAAGCGACACTTTCCGGGCAAAAACGTTGTAGTCAAAGGATAAGTTTTAGGAAAATCTAGTTTAAAGTTAAAACTTCAGTAAAACGTGGAACACTTTTCCACGTTTCGGAATTCCATCTTTGTCATCGTTAATCATGAATTCTTTAAATTAATTTAAATTCTTTAGTTTCTGATAGTTCTGGGCGAGGGTATTCATAATTACCCAAAGAATAAATCTAACACGTCAAAAAAATTTATCAGGACCTACCACCCAGTTGCCATAGATTGGAGCACGGACGTTAAAGGGGGGGGGGGGGCTCGGGCCTCACCCCCGTGAAATTTTCCTAGGTTTGAGGGTACTTCTTATTCGAATTATTGAATTAATTTCGTTTATTGTCCCCCCCCCTCGAAAAATTCACTCGTACATACCTGGGTGGAAGAGAGTAATATTCGCTTGTCACGATGATTAATTTTGAGTTGTAGTGATTTACTTGCTTTCTCAACCTGCTTTTCAATGAAAGCTGAAAATTTAAACGTTTATCTGGTAACTAGGCAATGTTTCTAATCAACATCAGCAGCGATGGAAGATTCGAGTGATTATTTAATTTAAAGTCAGTAATGTCTGCAAAAAAAGGTGTGACGTGGAAATCTTCTGTGGACATCAAGGCTGCTTAAATTACTCATTGATGCAATTAACAAATCTTACCATCGCAATACATTTTTCACTGAACTTGAATTTAGGCATTTTTACCTAAAACAATGGTTGAATGATCATCTAGTTTAAGTGTTAAAATTTTTTTCTGTCGCTGATTCGAAAAAAAGAATAATATATATATCGTCAGTCCGGTATCAAAAGATCGTATCTCCATAATTGTAAAAGCTTAGAAGAACAAAAAAAAACAAAAACGTTTTTATATCCCTTCCGATAACTGTAAAACAAAAAACAGATTGATGTTTTTTATCTGTTCAAAGGATAAGGTAAAACTGTTTTAAGTTTTAAGGTTTTCTTCAAAGAGTATGGGTAACTTATGAGAGTGGAAACTGGCGCTACTATCAGCGAAAAAACCCATCAACGCCATCTAGCGTGTGGTGACAATTGGTATTTTTTCAAGCTCAGAAAAATGATTGATATGTATTGATTTTACATATCAAACTGTTTCGTTTCACGATTATCGAATGGAAAATAAAAAAGTTGTAAGATTTTTCTTTGCTCTTCTGAAAATTTACAAGTATCTTTTGGAGGCCTGAATGACGATATACCCTCTCTTGATATTGAATTGCCACACGTCCGTAGCAGGGGGGGGGGCCTTCGGGCCAGTGTCTTTCTAGAAATGCCTGGGTTTGGATTCTTGACGAAATTAAAACAGATATGTCGTAAATAGGGGCATGGTGTCTGGGTAGGAGGGGTTGCCAAAAAGCTGTCGTGGACTTCAAACAGAAAAAATTACCGCGATAGGTCATATCTGCATTGCCCCAATAATTATTTCTATTTGTCGTTGTGTTCACACAAGGTTGTCGCTTTCATGGCTGTTTTAGTAGTTAAACAGAACATCTAGCCATCAATTTACATGGCTGTTGCTATCGTGTAGAAAAATCTGCGGAAAAAATTACCTGGTCGCTCGATAAAAGTGACTAAAATGGTGACTCCCCCTGAACAAATTACTTGACAAAGTGACTAAAATGGCATGATTTGACAGCTAAATTGCCATATCAAGCGAATATTCCCTCTGTGTGAACATTTGTATGAACCTAAAGTAAGAAAATTAAAGAAGTTAACATGCAGTGCGCAGAAATTAAGAAATGACAAAAACAAAGAAAAAAAGAAATCTCAAGATGAAGATAACAAACGGGACTACGGCCAGTAGAAGAAACAGACGAACTAAAAACGACACGGATATTTCGCCTGTATAAAACAAGGCACTTTGAACATCTAAAAAAAAAACAAAGAAGCAAACTAAACCTAAAACCAAATAAAATCTAAAACCAAGAAAAAAAGTGCGATTTTTGCTACTTTGATTGAGCACCGCAGAAGCTTTTTCTCTTTGTTTTTGTCATGGCTGGTCAGTTCGGCTTTAGATCTTCAATTAATCAAGTCTACAACCAAATGTTTCTCTATATTAAAACGTTTCCAGGATATTTTTGACTATCCGACATCAGTTTTAAATTTCCCTCTTGTTCTATCAAATAATATGGACGATTTCTCTTGACTCATTTCCTCCCTTCATTCAAGTTTTCCCTTCTATTGTTCCCTTCTATTGTTTTTATCTTCCCTTCTATTGTTTTTATGTTCCCTTCTATTGTTTTTATCCATGATCGATTCAGTCATAAATTTTCCTTGACGTCTTCATTTTCCATTCTTCTTTTCCAGACATCGAGAGCATTTCAAACGTCGATCAAGCTATCCAATCCCCCCACTTGAAACAAGATGGCCTTCCTATTTTAGGGAACTCAACCATCCTGCATTCCAAACAATCGGTGTCGAAGAGGTAAGAATTTAGTTTATTTTTAACTCATCACTGTCACTGGAAAATTTATATCGATTTGACAGTTTAATTGTTCATGACAAGAACGGCGCTGTTTCTAATGGCACTTATAGTGTTTTAAACTTTGATGCGTTTAATAAAAAAGAACATCTAATAAATATAGCATATATTCAATCTTTCATATTTTAGAGTTTTTAATGTGATCAGCGTGGAAAATGTTATATATTTATTTTTAGTTCATGACTATCACTGAAAAATATAACTTATTCGATATTTTTTTCATGGCAATGATGGCACTACTCCTACGGCACTTTTAATTTTTTGACTTAAGAAACGGTAGGTAAAAAAGAACATTAAATAATCATTGCATATATTAAAATTTTAATACTTTTTTGATTCGAAAAGTGAAGGAATTTCTTTATAGTTCTCCTCTATCGCCGAAAAATTTATAACGCTTTGATAGTTGTTTTTCATGACAAGAACGGCGCTGTTTCTAATGGCCCTTTTAGTGTTTTTAACTTTTCACACGTTAAGTAAAAAAAAAACCTTTAATAAATATAGAATATATATATATATATATATATATATATATATATATATATATATATATATATATATATATATATATATATATATATATATTATATATATATATATTTATATATATAGATTAGTTTTCAATAGTTCTATTAGTTTTTATTATAATTAGTGCAGAAAAGGCAATCAAGAACTTACTGTCAATTCAGTTTATTTCTGAAAAATTTTGACAATTCTCTGATAAAATTTAAAACAACGTTAAAAACCGTTAGAATTTTTTTAACGGTTAACAAGGCTCCTTTTCCTAATCAGTCTTTTAGCGCTTATACCTTTTGGTACGTTAAGTAAAAGAGATCAATCTAACAAAAGTAAACGAGATTTTTGGTATAATAATGTTTGTTTTACTTTTAATCGCAACCATTGTTGCCCGTCGGCTAACATGTCTAGGGCTAAAGGGAAAGTCGATCGTCCGTGGTTTGGGTGGGAAGATCATCGCAAAGAAAGATTTAAAGGAAATGGGTACTTCCGTTCCCAAAAAAAAATTCTAACATTTCAAAATTTCATAATTTACTATAGTTTCCAATAAATTTATTGGAAATTATCCAATAAATATCATATAGCATAAATTTTTAATATTTCTCATAAATGTTCTATTTAAGAAAGTTTAAATAATCAAAAAACAACACAAAAATAAGGCTCTACAACAGAGACCTGTGCTCGTCGGAATGGATAGCACTGACACTAGTGTAGTGTTACTACTAACACCAGTATTATCAGTACTGACATTACGATCAGACTAAAATTACTGACTGGATTATACAGTAAGTCTTCTAGACGTTTTAATGGTACCTTACTTCAGATACATAAACAGGAACGTAAAGCAGACTATCATAGATTGCCAAATATATCAAATTATCATTAAATTATATCTTATTGTCATAGATGGCCAAAATTTAGAATTTTATTATTAAAATTTGTCAAATTACCTTAGGTTGGCAAAATATATAAGATTCTAATTAAAATATAGCCTATCAAATTGTCAAAGATTACCAAAATATATCAAATTATCATTAAAAGATGGAAAATTATCATTAAAATATGTCAAATTTTCATAGGTTGTCAAATTACGTTAAAATATATCAAATCGTCACAGGTCGCCAAAATATATCAACTTACAAAAGGTTGTCAAAATGTATCACATTATGATTAAAATATATCACATTTTCTTAGGTTGTCAAAATATGTCAAATTACGTTAAAATATATCAAATCGTCACAGGTCACCAAAATATATCAATTTACCATAGCTTGCCAAAATGTATCACATTATCATTAAAATATATCAAATTTTCATAGGTTGCCTGATCAAATTATTATTAAAATGCACCAAATTATTATAGGTTACCAAAATATATCAAATTACCATAGGTTGTTAAATATATCGCATTATCATTAACAAATATCAAATTGCCATAGGTTGCCTAAATATACCAAACTATTATTAAAATGTATCAAATTATTATGGGTTGCCGTGGCATATCAAATTAATGGGCCACCAAATTGCATCAAATTATCATGAAATTGTCAAAGGTGGCCAAAATATGTCACTTTATCCTTAAAATACATCGAATCGTCACAAGTCACCAAAATATATCAAATTACAATAGGTTGCCAAAATGTATCGCATTATCTTTAAAATATATCAAATTTTCATAGGCTTTCAAAGTATGTCAAATTACGTTAAAATATATCAAATCGTCACAGGCTGCCAAAATATATATCAAATTATATCACATCATCATTAAAATATATCAGATTATCATACGTTACATTATCATTCAAATACATCAAATTGTCATAGGCTGCCAAAATATGTCGAATTATCATTAAAATATATCAAATTACCATAGGTTGTTAAATATATCGCATTATCATTAACAAATATCAAATTGCCATAAGTTACCTAAATATACAAACTATTATTAAAGTGTATCAAATTATTATGGGTTGCGGTGGTATACCAAATTAATGGGTCACCAAATTGCATCAAATGATCGTGAAATTGTCAAAGGTGGCCAAAATATGTCATTTTATCCTTAAAATACATCAAATAGTCACAGGTCGCCAAAATATATCAAATTACAATAGGTTGCCAAAATGTATTGCATTATCTTTAAAATATATCAAATTTTCATAGGCTTTCAAAGTATGTCAAATTACGTTAAAATATATCAAATCGTCACAGGCTGCCAAAATATATATCAAATTATATCACATCATCATTAAAATATATCAGATTATCATACGTTACATTATCATTCAAATACATCAAATTGTCATAGGCTGCCAAAATATGTCGAATTATCATTAAAATATATCAAATTACCATAGGTTGTTAAATATATCGCATTATCATTAACAAATATCAAATTGCCATAAGTTACCTAAATATACAAACTATTATTAAAATGTATCAAATTATTATTTGTTGCGGTGGTATACCAAATTAATGGGTCACCAAATTGCATCAAATTATCGTGAAATTGTCAAAGGTGGCCAAAATATGTCATTTTATCCTTAAAATACATCAAATAGTCACAGGTCGCCAAAATATATCAAATTACAATAGGTTGCCAAAATGAATCACATTATCATTAAAAAATATAAAATTTTCATAGGTCAAATTGTCATTAAAATAATTATATCATATTATAATAAGTTGCCAAAATACATCAAATCATCATTAAAATATATAAGATATTTTGGCATCATACGGTGCCAAAATACATCAAGTTATCATCAAAATCTATCAAATTATAATTGGTTGCCAAATGTATTAGGGCCAAACGAAGGGCAGGACGTCCCCATATAGGATAGGAAGATAAGGTTGAAACGGAACAGGAGCTTTATTGAAGGGGGTAAAGGGGGTAAAGATCAGAAAACAAATATATAATTACAGATTTTTTCACTGGGCGAAAACTTGTTAAAAAATTGAAGACGAATTCGGGAAGAACTAGTCTAGACAATTTTCTTTTTCGCATAGGTGTTTCGTCATGTGCGCTTGTGTGGAACTAATTTAGTATTTTTTTACTGGTTGATAGCTTACTGTGCAAGCTTGAGGAAGAAAGGATTAAAAGTTAGGAAATAAAGTTTTTCTATTTATTCTAGTTTCATTTTGTGGAAGCTGACTAGCTGAAAACCTATTATTCTTCTAAGCCACCATTTTTTAAAAACCGGATTCTTAATCAATTACTTACTTTCGTATAGGAAAGGCGCATTAAACGAAAAAGGACAGTGGATTTAAAAAAAAAACAACAACAAAGGATGAAAAGGCAAAGAGAGCTAACTTACTGAATAGTAATATACGGTAATCGTTTTACGACTATACTTTGTAAAACAGAAATCATACTTGTATAACATAAATCCCAGATGTCACAGCTGCGTATGGTATACCCCTTCTCTAATGCTTAGCTTACGATTTGGTGTGCGAGGATAAGAGGAGGATATTTTCCTTCAGTCCTGGTCAATCAAAATAAGTTCCTTCTTAAACTAACAAACCATGGCCGTATCCTGGGAGGGTGGGGGTTTAGGGGGTTTGAACCCCCCCCCCCAAATGTTTGTCTGACTCGTAAAAACGTAACAAAAATGGACATAAACAAATTTGCATACGTTTCTTAGGTTTATTTTGTGTAACCTCCAAGGCCGTATCCAGGGGGGGGGAGGGGGGGGGGTACCCGGTTTGAACCCCCCCCCCCAAAAAAAAATTTTTGGCCGAGTCGAAAATAAGTCGCAAATTAATAAAACCTAGGTAAAAATCAGTAAAATTAGTCGAAAACTGAGTCAAAAATTAGTAACCCCCCCCCCCCCGAAAAAAAAAATCCTGGATCCACCCCTGGTAACCTCCCCCCCCCCCCCAAAAAAAAAATAAAAATTGAGTAAAATCCCCTTCAAAAAAAAATCATGGGTATGGCCTTGTAACAAACTATCTAGTATATCCTCCCAACTATGTGATAAAGGAAAAAATACAATAACCTTAATTTAGAGGAGATTAACAAGTCATTTTTATGTTTTGTCGAGGTATTTATATCGGAAAATAATCAGAGATATAGTCCCAACCCTAGTATAATTGGAGCAATGTAAAGACTCAATTTTTACAGGACAGTCTCAAGTTATTTGGAGGTTGTGGAGGTGTCAATCATGTGGAAGTTGCTTATATTGGCAAACAATCCACGAATTTGAAGGGGAAAAATATAAAATTTGAATTTCATTAGAGCAAACCATTTTGATGATTTATTTCTCAACCTCATAAGGAGATCAGGCCGTTTTTTCGTTGTTTTTTTTACGCTCTCAATGATTAAGATTGAATGATCTTTAAAAGCTCAAGAACAGCAGTAAAGTCTCAGAAATATATATGTTATATTTGAAAAAGCTGAATAAGCTTTTGTATCAAACAATTCGTAGTAACGAACTGTAAGTAAGGAGTGACCCGGCTCAATGGCAACCGAAACTATAAAAAATGGGATTTTGATATCAATAGATACATCAAAAGAATCAAATTTTAAGTCTGATTTTAAATATATAAGTTTCATTAAGTTTAATCTTACCCATCAAAAGTTACGTGCCTGAGAAAATTTGGCTGATTTTCGAAAAAAGGGGAAAGACCCCCTAAAAGCTATAAAACCTTAATGAAAATCACACCGTCATATTCTGCGTATCAGAGAACCCTACTGTAGAGGTTTCAAGCTCCTATCTACAAAAATGTGGAATTTTACATATTTTGCTAGAAGAAAGATCACGGGTGCGTGTGTATTTGTTTTTTTTTTTGTTTGTTTTTTTTTTTTCCCAGGGGTGTTCGTATCGACCCAGTGGTGCTAGAATATCGTGGAACGGAAATTATCGCTCATTGGAACGGAAATTAAAAGTTCTAGTGCCCTTTTTAAGTGACCAAAAAAAATGGAGGGCAACTAGGCCCCCTCCCACGCTCATTTTTTTCCCAAAGTCACCCGATCAAAATTTTGAGATAGCCATTTTGTTCAGCATGGTCGAAAATATGATAAAAATGTCTTTTAGGATGACTTGATCCCCCAAAGTCCCCAGGGGGAGGGCTGAAAGTTATGAACTTTACTCAATGTTAACATATAGTATTGGTTATTGGGAAGTATACAGCCTTTTTCAGAGGAGATTTTGGCGGGGAGGGGGGGGCCGGAGCGGGTCGGGGGCTATATGGAAGGACAGTGCTATGAAGGGGGCGCCGGATTTCCCAGCATTATTAAAGAAAAAGATCAGGAATTAAATAAAAAAGAACAAGTTTTTCAACTGATCAACTGATTGTGATTAAGAGGTCATTTTTAAAGAACTGGAAAAAAAATTCGAACTATAGTTTAAAGAGCAGGGTATTGACTAGGGGGCGAACCCCCTAATATACGTGTTAAAAATTTATGAATATAGAAGTTCGTTACGTAAGTTAATTCTAAGTTACGTATATTTATTACTAATAAAAACGTTCGTAAATAAAATTAAACAAGTTTCGAAAAAGCCATTTAACCAAATATAATATGCAAATTTTTTTTTAATTATTCATGTACTGTGATCAAAACTCAAAAAAGTCATTTATTTAAAAATGTTCAAAAATTAAATAAAAAAAACAAGTTTTTTTTTTAACTGAAAGTAAGGAGCAGCATTGAAACTTAAGGAGAGGAGAAATTTTTCTTTATGTGAAAGGGGCTGTCCCCCTCCTCAACGCCTCGCTCTTTACGCTAAAGTTTGACTTTCTCACAACTCTATTTTTTAAACAATAAAAAAACTTTAGCGTAAAGAGCAAGGCGTTGAGGAGGGGACAGCCCCCTTCATATACGGAATAATTTCTGTTCGTTTTAAGTTTTAACGTCGTTCCTTACTTTCAGTTAAAAAAACTTGTTTTTTTTATTTAATCTAATGAAGGTGTCAAGAAGAATTTATCACTCTTGTCAATTCTAATCGATCATGGATTGAAGAAATAGAAGGAAATATATCGAAATATTGAAGGGAGAAGGGAATAATTCAAGATAAGCTATTTGATGTAAAGGGGGGTGGAATGTAGACTAATGTAGGATAATATGACAGAAAACCTTTACTTGAAAAAATGTTGACAAATGGGTTCCGCCAATCGAATATATGTGTGTAATATCCAAAAATACAATACCCAAACACAGTAAATACAATACCCAAACACAGTAAATGCAATACCCAAACACAGTAAATGCAATACCCAAACACAGTAAATGCAATACCCAAACACAGTTAATACAATACCCAAACACAGTAAATAAAATATCCAAACACAGTAAATACAATACCCAAACACAGTAAATGCAATACCCAAACAATACAAGACAAACCCAAGCCCAATACAAAATCTAAATACATTACAATACCCAAAATACAATAAAATACCCAAAAATATATGTAACAAAATGCGTTCAATTAAGACTTGAGCATCGTTTACCCCCATTTCTATACATTTTACTGTCAATATATCCCTTTATGGTTCTGTGGTGCAACTTGGGTTCAGCTTGTCTGAAAATGTGTTTTTTATGGTTTTGATTACCAGAATTGGAACAAAAATCAGTTATTAATTGAAAATTACAGTATAAAGATGGATCTAACATGTTTTTGATGTACTGATACTGATGTAACAGATACTAATACTAATACTGATGTAAAATCTTGATTATTTCGGAAAATCTTGATCATTGTTCTGCCTTATTCAGTTAATTTACTACCCAATAATTAATATGTCATAATAAAAACTAGGAATGTATCTTCTTTCTCAACAATTAATATGTCATAATAAAAACTAGGAATGTATCTTCTTTCTCAACATTCTGCGTTGTTTATAAATGTTGATTGTTTCGTTGTTACAATTGTTTCTCAGCTGCTAATCAACTTTTAATTAAAAAATTAATTAACTCTTTCAGCATTCTTTGAAAATTTAATTAATCTAGCACCTAGATTGCTCAACAATAATATTCCGACATGACTTATGTTTCACTTATTAGTTTCTGCCTTAATATGGCTTGTTTTCAAAATATTTTTCATTGAAAAGAACAATACGGTATTTCGTCTATTAAAGCACCAGGTATGACAAAACAAAAACATAATTATCCTCAACACCCATCTTAGATCTATTTATACCCGATAACTACAATTCTCCTAGATTTTTGTTTTGTCTGTTTTGAAATTATAAACTTTTTAGGGCAGTACAATATTTTCGTCAGTGTTCGTTTTCGTTCGTAAAAATCAAAACATTAACAATTTGTTGATTTCATAGACAGACACTCCTTTTTAAGCTGTCTGGTTCTACATGTTTTCACTTTATATTTTGAAGATTTTTCACCCATGTTTATTTTTTTTTCAAAATTTCAATGTTTCAATTTGGAGCCTGCTACTACCAAAAACTGCAATACGGGTTATTCTTTTAAACTAAAAAATGATTTTTTATTTTAAGATAAAAATTAAAATGATTATTTTAATTTTTTAAGATGTATATGGTTGTCAAGTTCCCATTTAACTAATATCAATAATCGGATGTAATTTTCACTGTCCTTAGTGTTAAGGAAAATTATGAAAGCTCAAACATTCGAATTAAAATAGTACTACCGCTTTTGATTGTCAAAAAAAGTGTTTGATCGCTTTATTCTCTGATCTTAGAAATAAAGAAATTGAATAGAATACTCCAATTTATCTACTTTTCTAATTAAATTCCTGAGTTTGTACCTAATATGACAGAAAGCACATGGAAATAGCATATAAAAACAACTCATTCGAAAGCTTATTAATAATACAAGCAAAATCCTAATTTGATAATGCAAGAATAAGCTACCCAAAATATACCAAACACAAAAATTATAACATTTTACTCTTTTATATAAAGTGAATGTTCAGCTAATCAATGTTCGAAGCATGTACATTATAATTATTTTCAAATTGTTTCTTCTGAAATGGTCTTTATATGCTATATATCCAAACCCATATCCAGGATTTTTGTTCGGGGGGGGGGGGGTCATGAAAAAGGCATCAAACCTTTATTTGTAAGTATTTTCTTGCGTTTTTACAAGTTAACAAACATTAGGTTTCTAAGAGTTACATTTTTTTTTTGGGGGGGGGGGGTTCAGATTCCCTAACACCACTGGATACAGCCTGTATATATCTATATATGCTATGGTGTATATTTTTATGTCATTACCATGTTCATAATAGCATCTAAATATATACCATTTTTACAATGCTATTATATATTAATAATAGCACATATTGACGATAGCATATAAACGTTATGTTATTATATTCGTAGTTTATATGCGATATTGTTTATATGCTATTTTAAAAACAAGAGACGAAAATCTTTTTTGGGGAAGTTTAAACTCCAAAGTCTTGGTCCGGTGGTGGGTAAGGGCTATCTTTTACATTTTTGCATTTATCACTTAGTTTTACGAATTTATGGAATAAAAGAAAAGTCTGAGCTAAATACAAATTTTAAAGTAGCAAATTTTTATGTTTTTATTAGCCTTTTTGTCACACAACGCAAAACAACGCTTCTATATATACTCTCTTCGTGCTATGAACCCAAGAGTATGGGTAAATTGTACGAGTAGAAACTGGCGTTAGTTTCGACAAAAAATAACAAACAAAATAAAATATCAGCACTATCTAGTGTTTGGCGACACTTGGCTCCTTTTCAAGCTTTGATTTTTTTTTTTTTTTTAGGAACTAATTTTAACGATGGTAATAATGGTAATAAGGGTCTGATCTCAATTCCTGACAAAAAAAAACAACTAAAAACAAAGCTTGAAAAAATGCCAAGTGTCGCCAAACGCTAGATGGTGCTAATATATTTTTTTTATCAACACTAGTGTCATTTTCTGTTCACATAACTTGCCCATGCTCTTTGCAACCAGGAGTTGAGACGCAATGTCAATATCTTACTATCTACTACTACTACTAACAGCTGCTACTAATTAAGATGGATTGACATTGACATATTGGTAGTATGATAAACTATCATCTTATCAATGTGTCAGCATCCATCTATTTTAATTAGGCACTGGAGACGGTGCGTGAATTTTGATCCAAAAATTTGGCCTTTTTTTTGGTTTTCTATGTTAGCTTAATCCCGATGCTTCCTGTTGCAGATTTTCAAGTTTTTTGTTGTTGTTTTTTGTTGTTTTATTTTTGTCAAAAAGTAAAATATTGCGCAAAAACCGATTTTTTTTTTGTGGTATTTAGACCACTTTTCTGTAATACGAGTCTCTAGAGGGCCTTCCTCGCTCCATTGTGTACGTTCTTTGCCTCATCCTATGTAGCTTTTAAATATCCTTCTTTTATTAATCTGAAAAGCTAACAACGTGTCGAGGCACACTTTTCCGCACAAAGAACCCTTTCGTACAAAGAGACACAAATCAAAGTATCTCGAAGGAGTTCATACACAATGTCAATATCTATTATACCTAGTTACCAATTTCATTCTCACCCATCTGAGCTAAAACGTCAACGAGGCCATGTTATTTCTTCTCTAATCATTTAGTCTCTATTTCAAATAAATATTCGCTCTGACCTCTTATCACTTTCTCGTAATCCGTTCGATTCAATGCTTGTTTAAATTTCACTAGTTTCGGAGCAGAAAAGAAAAAAAGGTGAATTTTTCAGTTTTTAGTTTTTTTTTATCAGAACGTAAACTATCAAAATCTGCAAAATATAAAAATCTGCAAAATGTAAAATTTCCATGTAATAATACACCATTTTTCTATACCACGAAGTATGTAGAAGGGGGGGGGGCTTCCCCTCTCCAATGCGCACATTCATTGCCTGAAACTATACATTTCTTACATACACTCGATTTTTTTTTACTTTATCCTAACCTAAAACCTAACAACGGGTCAAGTCGTACTTTTTTCGTACAATGAACAAAGAATTCTTTCTTACAAAGAGATAAAAAAAATAATCAGTTTCTCTACGAAGGAGCTCATAGACAATGTCAATGTCTATACCTTGTTACTAATTTCAATCTCACTCATCTAAGCGAAAATGTCAAGGAAACCATAGTATCTCTTCTCTAGTGAATTGTTCCCTATTTCAAGTAAATATTGGCTCTGACCTCTTATCACTTTCTGGTAAGTAAACATGTTCGATCGATTTAATGCTTCTCTGGATATTGGTTTTATTTCCGTGATGAATAATCTTCTCAAAAATAGGGAAAATGGATCTTAAGCAAACCAATTTTCTGGTGAACATATAAATCGAAGCTTTATAATGGAAAATAGGAAAAATTGTTTTCTATTTCTTTCACTTTAGATTTATCGAATAGAATAGTTTGTTTGCTACATTAGCTAAGATGTGCTAGCTTGACATGCACAAACTAAATTAGTACATACAATGTTAACGTAGTTGATTAAAACGACAAATACAAATTTAGCTGTCAAAAGAAAAAAAAATTATCTGCAAAAGAAAAAGTGTCATTTTTGATGTTTTATGATTGATTAGTCTCTGACGTTCAATGGGACGAGTGGATTCGTGAGGGTAGACTATAAGAACAACAGCTCGCTTAAACTAGCAGCAGGAATTCAGAATATTTTTTGCTGAGGAAAAGATTTTGATGAAACTACCGGATTCTAAAATTGTACTACGGTACACAACTACGGTTTCTTCTTTTCTTCTTCTTGTTCATTTGGTCAGTGTTCTCTAAGATAGAAATATTAAAAGATAAAAATTTAGAACTTTTCCTTTGATGTGGGGACCGTGAAGCAAGGAAGAAGCGCTTTTATGAAGTTTGTAAAAGAACTAAAAAATAGCCAGTAACCAAAAATACCACTTTTTTTTTAGAAAAGTTGAAAAATGGAATTGTCCTAGAATGGAAAGTAAACTTTTTAATAAAATGCTGTATACGTATTTTCTCATTGAAATCGGTTTGGGGAGCTAGTAAATCATTCTGCTTCTATATACATGAATTTTTGAGGCCAAGTATAAATACACTCGTGCAATTCTGTATGGCCCTCCATATTTTCTGAGGAGTTCAATGGGTAATTTTAACAGGGTTTTCCCGTGTCCATACGTATTTCCTCACGCATTCGTTATAAGGCATAGGTGCCCGTAGGAAGGTTTAATGCGCTTATTTGCCCCCCAACTCCCACTAGAAATTTGCAAAGATACAAAACGTGTTAAGCTACGGAACTTAAATGAAAACGTGTGTTCGGTCTCAATTACTTCTTTTATGAGATTAATCTGAGAACGATGCACTTCTTAGAACTAAAGAGCGAAGTTGAAACTTGAAAAGAAACAAAAATTATTGCTTCGTAGATACAAAACTAGCTCAAGTGAGATAACTCTTAATATTTTCCAATACTAATAGAATTCTAAAGATTTTACTGAAAACAAAAAACCGACCTAAAAAAAAACAAATGTTCTGTTAGGAGCAGAAAATTCTATAAGTAACATGTAAAAAAATAAAAGACTGATTTATAAGACTGAGCAGTATTCATATTGATAACTTGTATCATATAATTGTAATCATAGGCAGCGCACTAGTGCTGGCTAAGTAAAGAACGATGTTGGCAAAATGTATTATTATTATTTGGTTTCTTGGTCTTAGACCAGGGCACTTCGTATCGAAGGAGTTGTCGTAGAAACTTCGAAAATGGCCCATTCGATTAGATATTGGAGTGGCTTGTGCCATTTTTATTTTTCGAAAGTGAATAGAACGCAACTAACACCCTTCCATGCCCACTATATCCCCAAACACGTCCAATCAAAATTTTGATATAGCCATTTTGTTCAGCGTAGTTGATTTTCAGATAGAAATTATGTTTTTCAGGAGGACACTCCCCCACAGCCCTCAGGGCAAGGGTTGTAAGTTATGCCCTGGGGGCATATAAGTTTTTTTTTATAGAAAGCGTTGTCGTAGAAACTTCAAAAAAGGCTCATTCGATTGGAAATTCAAAGAGCTAGTGCCCTTTTTAATAGTCGAAAGTGATTGGAGGGCAACTAAACCCCCCCCTCTCCCGCCCACGTTTTCCCCAAACACATCCAATCAAAATTTTGAGATAGCCATATTGTTCAACGTAGTTGAAAGTTCTGGAAATTAGGTCTTTGAGGATGACAACCCTCCACAGCCCTCAGGGCAAGGGTGATTGGTTATGCCCTGGGGGCAGATAAGGTTTTTATAGAAAGCGTTGTTGTAGAAACTTCAAAATGGGCTCATTTGATTGGAAATTGAAACCTCTAGTGCCCTTTTTAAAAGTCGAAAGTGGTTGGAAGGCAACCAACACCCCTTCCACCCCCACCATTTATCCAAACACATTCAATCAAAATTTTGAGATAGCCATTTTGTTTAAAGTAGTTGAAAGGTCCGAAAATTATATCTAAGAGGATAACACTCCCCCCTAAGCCTTCAGAGGAAGGGTTACAATGTTTATCCTAAGTGAGTTTAACGTTTTTATTGAAAATTTTGACGCAGAAATTTGAAAAAAGGACTCATGCGCTTGTAAGTTCGAAGGACTAGTGCTCTTTTTAATTGGCGAAATTTATTTGAGGGCGATTACCCCCTCTCACGCCCACCTTTTCCCCAAACACATCCAATTAAAATTTTTAGATAGTCATTTGGTTCAGCGTAGTTTAAAGTTTTAGAAATTATATCTTTGTGGATGATAATCCTCTCAGAGCTATCGGGGTAAGGGTTGTAAGTTGTGCCCTGGGAGTATATAAGGTTTTTATAGATAGTGATATTGTAGAAACTCCAAAAAGGTCTCATTCGATTGGAAATTAGAAGGGCTTGTGCCCTTTTTAATAGTCGAAAGTGATTTTAGAATAACTAACACCCCTCTCACATCCACCATTTCCCCAAACACATCCAATCAAAATTATTTGTTTTTGAGGATTACACGCCCCCCCCCACAGCCCTCAGGGCAAGGGTTGTAAGTTATGCCCTATGGGAATATAGGTTTTTTTTTATAGAAAGCGTTGTCGTAGAAACTTCAAAAAGGAATCATTCGATTGAAAATTAAAACGGCTAGTGCCCTATTTAGTAGTCGAAAGGGATTGGAGTTCAAGTAACCCCCCTCTCACGCCCACCATTTCACAAGACAAATTCAGTAAAAATTTTTAAAAAACCACTTTGTTCAACAGAGATGAAAGTTCCGGACATTGTGGATTTAAAGATGACAACCCCCCCACAACCCTTAGTTCAAGGATTGTAGATATTGTCTTGGGGCATACTAGGTTTTTTATTGATATCGGTGTAGTAGAAACTTCAGAAAGGACTCATTTAATCGGAACTTCAAATGTTCAGTGCTATTTGTAATAGTCGAAAGAGTTTGGAGGGCAACTCACCCCCCTCTGACGCCCACCATTTCACCAAACACATCCAATCAAAATTTTGAGATGGCGAATTTCTTCAACGTAGTTGAAAGTTCTGGAAATTAGGTCTTTGATGATGACAGCCCCCCTATCCCTCAGGGCAAGGGTGTAAGTTGTGCCCTGGGGGCATATAAGGCTTTTGTTAAAGCGTTGTCGTAGAAATTTCAAAAGTGCTCATTCGATTAGAAATTGATAGGGCTAGTGCCTTTTTTAATAGTTGAGAGTGATTGGAGAGCAACTAACGCCCCTCTCATGCCCTTCAAAAAGAAACTTCAAAAAGGAATCATTCGATTGAAAATTGAAACGGCTAGTGCCCTTTTTAATAGTGGAAAAGTATTGAATTGCAAGTAACCCCCCTCTCACACCCACCACTTCCCGCAATACATCCGATAAAAATTTTGAGATAGCCGATTTGTTCGAAGTAATTAAAAAATCTGGAAATAAAAACTTTGAGAATGGCACCCCCCCCGGAGCCCTAAGGTCGATGATTGTTAGTTATGCCCTGGGGCATATAAGGTTTTTATAGAAAGCGGTGTCGTTCGTGTCACGCCCACCATTTCCCCAAACACATCCAATCAAAATTTTGAGATAGCCATTTTGGTCAACGTAGTTGAAAGTTCTGGAAATTAGGTCTTTGAGGATGACAACCCCCTCACAGCCCTCAGGGCAAGGGTTGTAATTTATGGCCTGGGGGTATACAAGATGTTTGTAGAAAGCGTTGTCTTAAAAGCTCAAAAAGGGCTTATTCTATTGGAAATTGAAAGCGCTAGTGCCCTTTTTAATAGTCGAAAGTAATTGGAAGGCTTGACATTTTTATAGTAAAGATCGATGTGGGTACAATGTAAATTTTTTTTTTTTAAGACCAGGGCACTTCGCATCGAAGGAGTTGTCTTGGGAACTTCGAAAAGGGCTCATTCGATTGAAAATAGAAAGGGCTAATGCCCTTTTTAATAGTCGAAAGTGATTGGAAGACAACTAGTCCCCTTCCCACGCCCACCCTCCCATTTGCCCATTATGTTTAAAAGCTAAATGTTGCCTTAAGATTAAGTCAAAATGCACTGTGTTAATGCTAATTCCCAATAAGGCATCCCAAGAACGACTGAGTGTATTATGTTCAAACTCTCGGGTCTACTTCTGCTCTTAAAATTTAACCAAATCAAAGTAGCGTAAGTGTATTTAAGCTATCAAAGAAAGTAAAAGGATTTTTTTTTGCGAAAGGTATCAAGTTTTCTGTTTCAGGTGAACTTGAGGAGGTATGAAACTAAATTAAATACTGCTGTTTGTGTCCAGATTTTAAAAGAGTGTATGTTGTTAAAAATTGCCGAAAATTTTTCTCCAGCATACAAATAGCAGGCCAAAGTATAAAGTCTTAAAAAAACGAAAAGATTTAAAGAATTATTTTCTTTTTCCCTGAAAAGATTATGTCAATATAAAACGAACAGAAGCTAATTTAAAAAATATTTTCCACAAAATAAGTTTTTCAAAGAAAAGTAAAGAACTCCATTAAACCAAAAATGCGCAAAAACATAATCAAATAATCTACGAAGCGTGGAACTACCACAAATCAGCATAAATAAATAAATGAAACCCAAAACGAACAGAAACTAGAATAAATAACCGAGTCAAACTCAAAACAAGCAGAAATTACCAGGAGTAGGACTCAAAACCCCTATGCCTTCCTAAGGCCAGAACATAATTTGCACTTTACTGAAAAAAATGCAAATAAATCTGCATCGTCAGTTTCACATACGTATATTGATATTTAGTAATCAAAATGTTAAATAATATTTGATTTACTATATTTATAAAAGTAAAAACATTTAATTTTTTGTCAGTACGATTTTTTTTTTTTTTTTAGTTAACACAATTTCTAGATACCTCGATATTCTTCTGTAATTTGCTAGTGGCCATATTCCTAGAAAGAATTGTTTTCTGACTTCAAATTGTCCAAATACTTTACCCCCCTTCCCTTATGTGCTGTACGAAATTCTTTCATTTGTCTTACTTTTTCTTTCCCGACTCGATTTTACATGTGGAGATATTCTGGGGGAAGTTTTCAGCGAGGTTGGAGTTGTCTGAAGGATTTTTCCGTGGGGGAGATTTCCCGCGGGAAATTTTTTCCCGCGTCAATAGGGAAATTTTTTCGCGGGGCAATTTCCTTCAAATCAGCCTTTAAACACATCTCTATGATGTTTCCCACACTAAGGCTGGATAAGAAAAGAATAACAATAGAGAAGAAGCAGGAGAATAAGAAAGGAGAAATATCACTTACTTAAAATAATTCTTGAAAAACCTAGTAACATTTTTCTTTACCCAATGCAGTTGAAATCTACTTCTCGAGAAATTTTCTGAGGGAGCAACTTTCCGCTGTGAGGGTGGGGGATTCCTGGGAAAAAATTTCCACCGGGGGTCTCTGACATGATTTGAAAAACGCTCAGAAATTAAAGTATTTTTCAAATGAAAGTATGCTAAGAAGAATTTTTCAGGTGAAATCATCCGCAAGAAGTTTTCCGGGGGCATTTTCAGCAACGATGGGATTGTCTGGGGAAATTTTTCAGAACGGGGAGTATTTTCAGTGGGGCAACTTTCTATGGAGAAATTTCCCTAGGGGGGGGGATTTTCCATGCAGGGGTATTTGGATTCCGCGGCATTATTTGAAAAACGACCAGAAATTAAATATAAATAAATAATTGTTTTCAACTAAAAGTAAGGAGCAGCATTAAAACTTAAAACAAACAAAAATTATTCTATATATAAGAGAGGCTGCCTCATTACCTCGCAATCTACGCTGAAGTTTGACTTTTTGCCCCAATTTCTTAAGAACGATTTCTGAAACATCAGGGGCGTTTAATTGAAATCAAATTCTTTTTTTTTACAGTACTTAAAAAACTATAGCTTTAAGTACGAGGAATAGAAGAGGGGCAACCCTCTTCATAAACGGAACGATCTCTGTTCGTTTTAATGTTACTTCTTCATTTTCGTTGATTTTTTTTTTTTTTAATAATCTCTATAATAAGAACTGTTCCTTCCCAGGCATAAGTTAACGAGCTTTTGCACCAAGAATGCTAATTAGATTCTACGTAAAAGGCATGTGAATAGTTCTTTCCGTGTTCCAAAAATAGTTACCAGATTGAATTCAAGGAAAACATTTTTTTTTTGTTCTGTTGATGCAGAAATCAGTCAATTTATATTCCAAAATTTGAAGAACAAAAAACAGTTAAACTATACAAGGAAACAATTAAAGTCGCTATAATTAGGTTAAAATGAAATATGGATCAATATTTAAAAAATGCGGTAAAATTCTAGGTGAGGGGCTTTTGTCTCTGTCGGACAGTGATTATGGGATCCCTCTCAGAAAAGAATCCAAAGCCTCAATGGTCACCTTGGAAGGTATTTTAAAGTATCTATGTCTGCCTCTTCCCCTTCCAAAGAGTCCTGACTTTCAATGACCTTTTGCAATCTTTGTGTTATAAAAGGGAAACCCCGATAATAGGATATACTCCTCAAATGAGGAGTAAGGAAATCTGTTTGAGCCTCACAAATTTGATTCGGCCAACCGTCTAGGGCTAAACGAAAAGCAGGCCGTCCGTGATTGGGGTGAGAGGATGTCATAAAGAAATATTTAAGGGACATGGGAACTTCCTGGGAGGGTGTAAAGAGGGAGGCTTTGAACAGATTGGGATGTGGGAGCGAGCGTCGCTGTGTTGGCCTCAGGCGGCTTGGTGCTGTGATGTGATTTTCAGTCAGTGGATAAAACAAAAAGACAAAAAAAGGCTTAGCACGGCTTAGCAGGGTGAGGACAACTAGCGGAATTCTTTGCCGAATAATAGAAATCATACTACTTGTTAGTAGTAGTAGCAGTAGTAGTAGTAGTAGTATTAGCAAAGATTTGAAAATCCATTTTTTAATTTAGGACAGAAAGCCTTGATATGGTTTAAGATGCTGCTGAAATAACAAGAATCGCATTCCCCAAGACTAGAACCAATGAAAAAGAAATTATAATCTCAAAATTGATGCATTTTTTTTTTTTGTCAAAATTTAGATAGATGTCCTGTCTAACCTGTCATCTAATGACAGGTCAAAAACCTGTCATCTATAAAATCTTCTAAGCCCTAGAAATAATATATATATATATATATATATATATATATATATATATATATATATATATATATATATATATATATATATATATATATATATATATATATATATATATATATAAACTCATTTAGGGGTGCCAATTAAGAAAATATAGGGGAGGGGGTCGATTTATTTTCGTGAATTTATTTTATATTATTTTTTTATTCTTTTTTGGGAAATACCCACAAATTGGAATATTCAACATCTAAGGGTGGGGGGGGGAATAATTGCCTCCTGACCTCCCACCCTTCTATAGGTGTTCCCAAATTCAAGCTTTCCAGTTTGTCACAAACATGGTTGGAATGTTGCTATTCTCACTTGTTTACTGAAAATTACGAGAAATTGTTACATCTTATGGTTGCAAATTATTATTTAACTCAAAAATAAGTTTTGAAAAAAAGTTTAAAACCATATCTTTTAATAGATGTTGGTATGTTTTTAGGTCTTTCTTGAACCAAGCAAATAATTGCGTGCAGTGAGTACCTATCCTAATATTTTATTTCGTTTCTACCTGATATGCAGTTCGCATGGTGCGGATGGGTGAGGTTCGCCTACCCCACGATGTGTGGTGTTGGGTCCCTCCCGAAATTAAAAGACGCGTGTGACAGATGGCAACACCAAGAAAATACATGGAGAAGGATGCTGCGCTTTTGAGATCGTCGCTCGAAGAACTTTGGTCAAAAGCACAGGAGAGATCGTCATGGAGAGGCACCGTTGTCGCCTTATGCGCCAGTCGGTGTGGGAAGGTCTAATTCTAAGTAATGCAGTTCATTTAGACTTTTTATAATCATGGCCAGTTCTAGTCGCAGTTAGCCCTGGCTATCTCTAAGGTAGCCCGGTACCGGGCTGCCTCTATATTGTATTGCAAGATGTTTACTTAATGTAGAAGAACGCCGTATGCACAAAAGAAGTAAAGATTGGTCCAAGTGATTTCACCCCAAGGAAGTTTAAAAATTTGGGTCTAAAATGCACTTTTGATGCATCACCCTCCTTAGCAAAATCTTCCCGATTCTTCCACTCGAGTCCACGCTACTTATTATTAATTTTTTTTTTCATTTCATTTCTTATAGTGTGAAGGACTGGATCACAGAGGCCGTCCAGCCACATCTCTGCAGACCATAATAACCATGACTTCACTAGTACCTCCTGGTGCGATGAAGCAATGTCTCCGTTTCCTTTATACTGGTCAAATTGATGTTTCCTTATGTCCAATCGAGGTAAGTAATTTTCCCGGGAGTATGTTTTTTCTCAAGACTAACAATCTAGATGTTTTATTCTGTTTTCTTCACTGACGTGAATACTGATTTCGGGAAAATGGAAGCTGATTACTGGAATACTCTTTACTCTGATTGCTGAAAACTCTGAGCACTCTTCACTCTGAATAGGAATAATCTTTATTAACGTGAATACTGATTCAGGAAAACGATGGCAGTTTTAAATTTGATTGGTTCCGTCTTGTCCGCTGTTCCCCCCAAATTGATATGCAAATAGCACAACCTCTGAAGAATTTAAAGAAGAAATACAGGTTGGCGCATAATTCCCTTTACAATTTTCAAAGTAAATATATTTGTTTCAATAAACTGGTTTCAATTATTTTTCATTAATAAACCCAAGTAGAATATCAATCTTTAATCTATGTAGTAAAAAAGAACGAATAAAGCGCACCATTACAAAATGATTTCTTATTTTTAAAATGGTAACTTTGTACTAAGGTATTACTATGGGCTATGTACTTACGACAAAAAAAAAAAAGAAAAGTAAAAAGACACAATACCAAACGAGGGTGATTTTCAGTCAGTGTATAAAACTAAAAGACAAAAAAAAAGGCTTAGCACGGCTTAGCAGGGTGAGGGAGTTCAACTTCTTGTGTTAGCTAATTATATTCTGTTAGTCCGCCGTGCTTATTCTTGTAGCCGGGAAATTATCGTCAAAAATGGTGCTACTGATATTAATGGGCTGTTTGAGGAACTATCGGATAAGCTGCCCAACAATTTTTTTCACTTCAGGGCCTTATCACTATCTTATCAGGCCTATACACTACAGTCGTCACAGTCTTTACGATAAGTGGTTAGTCTTTAAGTTACAGTCTTTGGTTACAGACAGCGGTAAGGACCGAAAATAAAAAAACGCATCTTTGGGCAGCTTATACTTTTTTTGTCACGTCGCTATTTTTCTCGATTTTTTATAATGGATGCAAAAAAAAAAAAAAGAATAAAAAAATAAATTGTATTTAGCTGTCGACCTAGCTCCTGGGGGCTTAATTGAAACTGGGACACCCTAGCCCGGGGCTCATAAATACAGGCGTAGGAGGAGGAAGGGCACGATGATTTACACCGCATACAGCCCACCGACCTATGGACACCTTCTAGCGGTTACAAACCCTCCCCCAGTAATGGGTCAAACTGCTTGGTGCTGCAGGCCACTGAAAGGGAGGATCCCTTTCTAGAGGGACAACTGTAAAGGGCAGATGAGCCAGAACCGTGGACAACAGCCTCTGCTAATGATAGAGAGGATTGGCATACCGTTATCATGACAAAAGTGCCACGAAACTTCTTCTCTTTCATATGAAATGTCAAAACGTAGAATAGGAACCTGTATCACCGCGTCCGGGTCAACCGACAGTCTGATATCTAGAGTTATAAATAGTAGAAATGATAATATTATTGATGATAATAACGATGATGATGATAATTATAATGTTTTATATACCTTGTCCGGAGCAACCGACGATTATTTAACCGATTTGACGACTCTCCAGTCAGAGAAGACACCAATATTTACCCCAAAGACATCACTTTCACTTGGAACCTTAAACATACGAACAACTGCAAAACCGTGAAAACAGGAATTAATTTTAAATGAAATCGACCGCTACCATTGGGATATTATAATATTATCAGAGACCCAATTCTCTTCCTCTAAATGGAATAGAAACCATAAACGGGAACACCCCCATCACCTCAGGACGAAGCGACGGTGTTAACCGTCAAGGTGTTGGCTTTCGCTAACATTTCCATCATCCAAGTTTATGCCCCCGGCTCTTCCCGGAGACAAGATGCTGAAGACTTCTACGCCCAGCTCCGACACACCCTAGACCAGGTGCCCAAGAAGGATATTCTGTTTGTCATTGGGGACTTCAACGCTATCGTCGGACAATCAAATGCAGGTTTCGAAGACGTAATGGGCAAGTTCGGACATGGGAGAGAAAACCTTAGGGAGGAAATGCTCACAGATTTCTGTCGTGATAACGAGCTTTTCTTTACCAACATAATGGTTCGACATAAAGAACGCGGAATGTCACATGGAGATCCCCAGACGGCCGAACCTCAAATATGATTGACCTCATACTGTTCCGCAAACGTTGGAAGTCGTCAGTGCTGAATAGAGTATCTTTGGCCGGTGTTAATTTGGCTCTGACCATGTTCTAGTCATCTCAGAACTCCGTATGCGCCTCTGAAAACCCTAGACATCCAAGAAAACTAACCCAAAATACTGTGCTGATCTGCTAAAAAACATCAAAACAAGAAACAAATATAAAACCGCTCTCTCGAATAAGCTGTCAAGCATCCAACTCTCGGGAATCCCAACCACTGAGGAGATCGACCGTCTGGTTGATGAAACCGCATCAATCATCAGAAAAACGGTTAATGAGGTCTTAGGAGTACAGTCCTGCTCTGATAAGCCCTGGGTCACACCCGAAATCATCGATATTTGTGCTGAAAAATATATTCACGCCAACAAACAAGACCGACAAAGCCAGGATGAATATAAGAGGTTAAAACGTCTAGTAGAGAAAAAATACGGCAGGCTCTGAGTCAATACGTCAACGACAAGTGCCATGAATGCGAAGACGCCTTAAAAAAATAACAGCCACTACATGTACAAAAAATTACAGGAACTGTCTAAAAAGAAACCCGTGGCAGCAACAACGCTGTTAGATAAACGTTAACCACTTATCACTAAATCTGAGTAGGGGCAAGAACGCTGGAAGGATTACTTTTGGCAGAAACTAAAACACATAATAGCACCAGAACCATTTATACTACTGGCCTTTTATCTACCTGAGCATCCAGTAGATCCAAGTCCACCACCATTGCGAGAAGAGGTAGTTGCAGCTATAGAATCTCCGAAAACAAATAAAGCTCCTGGCCCAGATGGCATACAGTCAGAGCTGATTAAGTCGGGCCCAGAAGAACAAATAGACATCTACCATAAAGTCACAGTAGGCATCTGGGAAACAGACCAGCGAAAGCCATGATTGTCCCCCTTTACAAAAAGGGCGAAAAAGGGGACTGTAATAACTACAGACCATTTAGCATGACCAGCCAACCGGCAAAGATCCTCACGAAAATACTGCTTGACCTACTCAAATCCCTGACAAACTCACTTTAGAGGAATGTCAGGCCGGCTTCCGAAGAGATCAATCAAAAATAGATCATATACTTTGCACCCGGCAACTGATGGTGAAAAACATAGAAATTGCGAAGAATGGCTCTTATTTTTTATTGACTGTAAACAGGCCTTCGATTTAATATGGCGCAATGGGATTTGGCACATACTTCTGCATTATGGACTCCCCAAAAACATGGTAACTTTGATCAGAGATATGTATTTGAACTTCTGTAGCCAGGCTCAGACGCCTGAGGGATTGATAGAAAAAATCTAGACGTCAGCAAGTGTTCTTCATGGTTACCTCCTATCCCTTCATCTATTTAATCTGTTTCTAATTGCAGCTTTATCACTTGCTAAAACCACAGACTGTGCATCCATTGGAGGGAAACTTGTCGTCAAATTAGCGTAAGCAGACGACATCATGACTATAAACTGTCATGAACAATGCCTCCAAACAGAAACAAACAAGATAGTGTCAGCAACCAACGTTGTCTTAAGGATAACAATCACAGCGAAAACAAAATTAGAGCGGGCATTTAGAAACTTTACCCCTAAAGCCATGTACATAATCGTAGAAGGACATCAATTTGAAAATGCAGAACCTTTTGTCTACCTCGGCAGTCTTTTAACCTCTAACAGCGATGGCTCAAAATCGATTAGATGTAGACTGGGCCTTGCAACCAGCAGCTTCAAGGGCGTATCATCAATTTGGAAAAGTAAATTACAATCAAAATCATTGAAGGTCCGGTTCTTTAACTTTCTCATAATCCCCATTGCTATGTATACAAGTGAAATGTGGTCAATTAAAGCTAATGATGAACGTCGAAAATCCATATTTGAAACAAAACGCTTTCGTCGCGTAGTAGGGATTACCTACATTGATCGAGTAGCCAATGAAGACTCCCGTAACTCCTTCATTGCGCATACACTATCATGAACAGAATCAGAAACCACCTATTCCGCTGGTTCGGTCATATTTAACAATTGTCATCAAGTCAACTCCCCAAAACCACGTTTGAAAGAACATGTACATGGCACACAATCTCGAGACTAACCTGGCAAGAGATGGTATGACAACTTATATGACAAGATCCTCCCCCATCTTCTACGTCTAGCACCAGACAGAACCGAACATCCTCGCCATATCCAAGGAGTAGAGAGAAGAGAAGAAGCCCCAAAACAGCCACAAAGGCATGATGGGATATAAGTCAAGTAAGTCAAGTTGTCGACCCGTCCATTCAATCTTGAGGAAATTTTTTCCTGAAATTGATTTGACTTTTTTTGCTTTCACAAGTTTTAAGTTTTCAAACATTAATAAGTTTTTCATTAAAATTATTACTTTTTCATAAAGCTATTCAGATATATGTGTTCTTGCACCTTCATTTAGTAATATCTAAGAAATCCCTGTCGTTATTCAAAAGTGTTTGTCAGATTTCTCGAAAAGGTCCATCATTCAGGAAGAGCTTTTTATGCAAAAGTTTGAATAATATGCCGTTGGATCTCAAGTCTGTAAATGAAGTCTGTGTTTGAATTATGGCTGGTTCTTATTTTCTACAAAAAAAAAAGAGTTTATTCTTAGATATAATGTGTAAAAAGTTGAGCTTTTTCGGAGACATAAAGTAGAGATTGCAGTTATTGAAATTTGAATCTTAGTACTTATATATATATATATATATATATATATATATATATATATATATATATATATATATATATATATATATATATATATATATATATATATATATATATATATATATATATATATATATATATATATATATATATATATATATATATATATATATATATATATATATATATATATATATATATATATATATATATATATATATATATATATATATATATATATATATATATATATATATATATATATATATATATATATATATATATATATATATATATTTATAAAATTATTATACATATAAAATAAAGAAAAGATAGGTATAGTGTGTCCCTAACGCTTTACAATTAAAACAATCTATTGCAAATACTTTAACCTGCTTTATTTATTTAATCGGTGTTTATAAAAGCTATCTTTAAGTGTAGGTTCTGACTAAAATCACGTGCTCGGCCCCCGGGCGGTGCTCCTTAGGATCTAACATTGGGGTTGGAGTTTGCTAATTTTGGGACTGATACGCATCTGAAGTCGGAATATTAGCATGCTCATTCGTGAACAATAGGAAATCCAGTGAATTGGATTTGTAATTTTTTCTAATTTGGTCCGGAGGACTGGGTCCTCTGGGAAATTTGATAATTTTTTAATTTGGTCGTAAGGGGTAGCTCCCCAGGGAAATTGTTTCCTGCATTTTTCGTTTGTTAGAGCAACCAGGGATGCTTTGTAGCAAACATAAATGTTTTATTCTTATGACATTACATTTTTAGTTCTTAGGAGAACCAATTAAGGTTTGTTATCAGTTTTTTTCCATCTATATTATTGAATTGTTTTCCTAGTAAAACGGCTTTTGAAAGTAATAACCCCATTGGTACATATCTGATTTACTATCATGCTGTCTACACCTTAGTTAATAAAATTTGGCAAGCTGTTGTCCCCGACTTCAGATCCATAGAGACCCACTCGATTACCGAAGCACCGACTTTAGTTTCACTGTTAACTATATTTAGTGAACCTCTATATGGATACCTTTAGACGTACAAAACACATCCCAACGGCAATCAACTTCTTGCCATTCGCTGTAGAATGTCCCATACCTTTGTTTGATGCGTGACAGCTTTTACATAACCTAATAGTGTCCAAAGGTCATGATATCTGGCGAACATGGTGGTCATAAGTCCAAATTTTAAAAGGTAATCCGATAAAACACTTAAAATCAATTATTAATTACATTTGTTCCAATCATAAATGTTTTCAGTAAAGCACTATAAAACTTAAGCATACAGAGAGGGGGCTGACACGTGGAATAATTTATGCTCTAAGTAGCTCATTCGATTGGTAATCAGAAGCTCTACTGCCCTTTTTAAGAGTAAAAGTGATCAGAGGGCAGCTACCCCCACTCCCACACGTTGTATTTTCCCAAAATGCATCTGATAGAAATTTTGAGATAATTTCTTTTCCTTCTAATTTTGATATTAATTGCATCCCTTCTGATCTCCTTTTCGTGAAAAATTTGTTATTTAGGAACTGACGAATACAGTCCCAAATCGGATGGCATACCATCTTGCTCAAAAACAATGGTCAACTGTAAATGAATTATTCGTAGTGGCACTTATTCGGTCAGGAGGTGGAGCATCTTCAGTAGCTGTTTCTTTGTTGAACAAATCGAACTAATTATCTAATTACGCCCAATTCCCCATTAGACATTCCCTGCAATATTTTGGTGTAGCCACCTGGTCACATGGGGGTGTTCTGATTCCCATATTTTCACATTGTATCTTTGCAATTTACATGAAACGTGGAAAGTTGCCTCATCGTTAGTAGAAACTTGAGAACTGGTTCGTCCTCAGTAATGCTTTCCAGCATATTGAGTACCAATATTTTGTCGTTTTTGGCTTTCTTTAGCTGAAGTGTTTGTAACAGCTGCACTTTCCGAATTTAAATATAAACAAGAACATGAGAAAACGATTGTTAAAGTAAAATAGATATGGTGAAACATCTCATCACTGTGTTTGTAATATTTCTTTTTTGAAGACTAAAGAAATTTTGTGGACATCCAGCAAATACTTAAATATATATGTTGGTTTTGTGCCTAAGTATCACCGTCATCATATTTTATATCTTTAAACGAGTAATAATCCTATATATGTAAATATTTTTCTCAAAGATCCTTTTTCTTAAATATCCTTCTTCTGAAAATTAGCCCAACTAACATCATCAGGTATGAAAAATCTAAGTATGTCACGACTTTGGGAAATTTGTTTCCCGCTACCAGTGCCCTCAATATATTTCTTTTTAATCTGTTAGATGCAATTAGAGACCAAAAAGCCGGAAAAACTGCCAACATGAAGATTGACAGTAGGACAAGGGTGAGTGAATATCAATCACGTCACTACTACTCTTAAACGTTCCGCACAAGTTGGTGGAACAGGTCTATTGAACTTCAAAGTATAATCACCTACGGAACAAGTACTGACAAAACTCTCCAAAAGTGACCCCGCGTACCTCAGCGCCTCTAGACGCAAAATGTTGTACTTCTTAATCGCTCCGAGCCAAAGTACTTTGTTCCGGCCAATAATTATACTAGAGTGTGATTCAGGCGACGAGTGACCGGGGTGAATTGTGTAACTACACAATTTAGTTGCCAGGTTCGCATAGGTATACAAAGGGTCACTTTTTTTGTGTGGAGAGGATAGGTTTTGTCAGTACTTGTTCCGTAGGTGATTATACTTTGATTGAACTTAGAGAGTGATCCTAGCAAGATATTCACCTAAAAATATGTTGTTCTGGACTGGGTTGTTAGTAAAGCAAGTTAGTTTTCATTTGTTTAGTCCGGGGGAAACAATTTACGAATTGACCAGGTAAAAAATAAAATTAATATCAATACAAGTAAATCTAGAAGCATTACGCTTTTTCTTTTTTTTTGTGAATCAGGGCGTGGGGGGGATTACATTTCCTCGGGGGAATTTTCCATGGGGGTGGGAATACCCCAGATAAAGTTTTTGTGTCTAAAATTTGCTTCACCGAGCAATGCTTGATCCCCTGGTATTTTAAATTAAAGCATTCTTAACAATAAAAATGTGGGATTTTTTTTTTTTTTTGAAAACCTCGATTTTATCTTGTTTTTCCATCATTTTTCACTTATCTAATCGTGAAATAGCGCAGGAAATATGATTATTGATGATTTGATGGCTTTAAAAAACTTTTTTCGTAGTTATACCCCCCCCCCCCCCCAAAAGAAAACGGCTTGACTTATTTTTTTAAATGTATGATGTTTTTTCCAGAGAATAAATGTTTTTTTTTCCAGACAATAAATTAAGATCTCGTAAAGCATAAGAAGTTTGAATACAAAATATTTGACCTTACATCGCTTTGTGATGCTGTTGTATTGTGTCTATATAATGTTTTATAACTATTGTTACACTTTATTATTGTATTTTATGGTGTATTGTGATGTTATCAATTGTTATATTCATCCTAACGTGAACATGAAGCTACAAGGGGAAAACAATCTCAAAGATTTAGATGTTTCATCTTCGAAAAAGTTTGGGAAAAATTTGTTAAATGCATGCAATTCTGTATTTGAACCTTTCTTTTCGGGCCTGAAAGCTTCAAAGGACCTAAAACTCCTTCTTTTTTTGCATTCTCCCCCCCCCCCCCAAAAAAAAAGAAATCGGTCTTTTTAGTACTTAGACTGTGTCGCTACTGTAGAAGATCATTTGAAGCATCTGACTCACTTTTTTCCTCTCATACCTTTTATAATAAAGTTCTCTTCGCTAAGGCCCAGGTTTACAAATTTAGAACTGTCTAAAATTTTGATAAAGAGCTGTCAATTTACTCCAAATAGAGACTTCGAAATATATAATAATGAGACTAAAAGGCTGTTAACATGTTTAGTAAAGACTGTCACACGCAGGGGATGAGAAGAGGAGGCTCGGAATTAGAATCGGTTCAAGGTTTAATTGAAAGGAAATAGGAATATTTAATTACTATTGAAGGAAAATCGATTAAAACCCTGTGTAGGTTTTTTTTTCAAATAATTGAAGAGCCTTCATGGGAATTTTTATATACCCTTTTCTTAGTGCTATCTATGTAGCTTTTTTACATTACATTATTTTTGTCTTTCATTTTCTCGTTTGCTTTGTCTGTGCTTTTTTAGTGCATTCACGTGTGTAACACCTACCCAATAATGACCCATTCACGATAGGATTTTACTAATATCAAGATTTAGCTAGCGCTAATTTGAGTAAATCAGATTTTTAGTAGAATTTTCTGATTGGCAGAAAATATCTATGAAAAATTATAACTGGCTTAAATTTGTGGTAGCTAATTCTTGGTGTTAGCAAAATTTTATGGTGAATGGGGCATAAGCCGATCAGTCAGGTTTGAAAACAGGAGGTTGAAGCCAATATTTCTCTGTAGAGTACTTTTACAGTCAGAGTCCAGTTCATTTCCGACCATCTCAAGAAAGTATGCTCTGTTTTGTCCCTTGGCTGGGGAATCATGTTGAACCTTTCAGGATTTTCTTTTGGTAGGGGGGAAGGAGTTTCATAATTTTTTGTTTTGAGGTGGGTAAAAAGTTAAAGAATACGACATTGGAACTTACAATCCCTACCAGCGGTGCTAATATCCATTTCACGTGCTTTCGGACTGTGCTTTCGGACACTTCCTGTTTACCTTCTCTAGATTTCTCCAGGCGCCCATTGAGAGCTGGGTTAACTCTGGCTGAGCTTAGAGTCATGCCACTGACCTCTGTTCGGAACCATGTTACCAGCAACACTGGGACTCAAACCTCAGGACGCAGTCCGCACGGACAAAGGATTTCAAGTCTAGCGTGCCAACCACTTGGCTAGGACGGTTCTTTTGAGTAGGGGGGGGGGTGGGATATTTCATCTCTGTTTCTCACAAAAGAGATTATGCTACGTGGTTTATGCCTTTTGTCCGAGATATTATTTAATTAGTTCGTTAATGCATGGTACTTTTTATTGATGCGTTTTTATCCATATTTTACAAGAAAAATGCAGATTACATAATTTTGTAAGCTTTAAAAAACATAATCGTAATTATTGCCATAATCGTAATTATGAATCGTAATCGTAATTATATTTTCATTCTATCCTGATCTGGTCTTGGTCTTCTTCTTTTCACTTCAATCTTTTTTTTTTTTTTTTTTTTTTTTTTTTTTTTTTTTTTTTTTTTTTTTTTAGTTACATACTTTTGTAAGCTTTAAGGAACATAATCGTAATTATAGCCATAATCATAATTATGAATCGTAATCGTAATTATAATTTCATTCTATCCTTTTCTGGTCTTCTTCATTTCTCTTCAGTTTAGTTTTTTTTTATGTTTTCCGTGAGAGCACTGTACAGTCAAGTTCTTTTGAAGATGTCCTATTTTTTTCTGTCATCTTGACATGAGTACAAATTATAACTGTTTGACTTTATCTTTCTTTTCTGAAAAAGAAAGAAAAAAAAAACCAGTAAGGACTGAATATTATCCTCAGGAGAAGATATACAACAGTGAAAAAAAAAATTGTCATCCGGAATCAAACTGAATTATAAATTTTGTGTACACTTTTTTGTTTAAATTTTTCCTTTTTAACAACCAGAACATAATTGGGGATGGAAGTTAACTTTGAAAATGGGTTCTATTTAGCTTTAATTTAGTGCTAGTTTATTGTCTGTTTCTAAGAGGATTTTTCATTAGTAGATTTTTTCCTTAGAGAAGATTGTGAAAATATGGTGTCAGAAAAATTAGGTCGGTTTTCTGGATAAATTATCTTTGATATTGCATGTTTACAAATATACGAAAATATCTTTGAATCAGGAATAAGCAAATAGTCTTCATCCATAACTGCAGTAAGTCAAAAAAGAGGTAAGCTAGAAGGTGATCCAGAGTTTTTTACGGAAGGGGAGGGGAGGTTCATAATTTTTTTTAAAAACTCATCAAAAAGTTTTTTATTTGCAGTTTTGTTACTGTTTGACGAGTCGGGCAAAACTTTCAGGGGGGGTCTAACCCGGTATTCCCTGGATTTGACCTTGGTAAGCTAGTGCCACCCCTTCATAATAGTTAGTGGCAAATAATGCTAAATCTCGATGAGGTTTCGAGGGGGGGTTCAGTTAATTTTGGAGGGGATCCAACTGCACAAGATGATTTTTTGTACGAAAAAAGCTTTTCTCATAATGTTTCACATTAGAGGGATATTTGAAATACACTAAGCCCTTTTAATGTCCTCGCCATTGACTTGAGCGCTAAAAAATATTGATTTTTATCCTGGCCCTCTGACAAAAAAAATTTGGTTGCCCTAAAATTTCTATGGCCTATATCAGTGTCTCATCGTAGATTTAGTATCTGATATACACTAAAATTAATTTCATAGCTAGTATTTCTGAGAAATCGGTTTTTTAACGATCGAGAGACATCCAACTTTCAAAATTGTGGCCACTAGATGGTACGTGCCACGCATGGCGGAAGGGATAAGTGTGGTATGAAACAGTGTGATTTGGAGAAGTCCTTCCTTGTGTTGCGCCCCACGTGGTGAAAAATTGTGGCACTCAGATGAACACGAGGTGACATAGAGTGGGGAACCCTCTGTGAACACTTGTTTATGAGTCCAATGAACACTAGTCCATTACGTTTCTTTTTGGGAATTAAATACTCCGATTACAGAGTTTTTGCGTATTTTATGTTAAAAGTTAGTCCTTTGAAAATGATGAATATTTTGGAATCCTTTTAAGTTAGTTTGAAAAATTTGCAGGAAAGCCCTCAAATGTCTATCTCAGTTGTTGCTGCGTTGACAGTCTTTAAGTTGACCTTCATCTTATTCCAAGAAATGGCACAGGGAAGACATAGTTTTGAGAGAAAAAAACCTGTTCGAGAATATTAGCTTGTATTATGATATAACTTGTCATAATCAATACAGGCATGCAAATTCAGGATATATTCCCATTTATAATCTGATTGTGAGGTATATGTACGTATTTGGCACTCGATGCTCATTTATCGATGGTTGACGTCTACAGAACTGCCAGTTGTGTTCCTCTTTATTTCGTTTTTCCAATTATTTGCTATCAGTTTTCATAATCCTTGTAACTTCAATGTGCGATTGCTTAAAACCTGTTTTGCCGCAGGTAATGTATTTTCTTTGTTGACAAATCGTATATCCAGGGGCATATCGTATCTCACTTTATATAACCGGTAAGGTTCTGTAGCACCCTGCGAATCGCAAATCTGAAAATCTATGACTCAATTTTATAGCAGGGTTGCCTCCGGTGACAAAAATCACTAGATTTTAGTGATTTTCTGGTTGATTTAGTGATTTTCTTCGATAATCTAGTGATTTATGTGCAAATTTAGTGTTTTTTTTTGTTTAGGCGATGTAAAAATCAATAGAAATTGTGATAAATCACTGGGGGTGGCAACCCTGTCTTATGGAAGGGGTAACAGTTTCTGCAGATACTTGACCAGTCAGATTGGAGTCAATTGGTTTCCGGATGCTCTGGAGAGAGTATGCGTTTTTTCTCTTTTATGCCTCAAGCCTAAAGGCAAGCGACTATATTTCACTACAGAGATTGCATGCAGTCAAAGAGTGCGATGCATTGTCTCATTAAAAGTGACAAATTTTATACGTTATTCAGTATGTATACCTGTTCTACATTACGGCTAGAGGAACGAGCTGAACTTTCAAGATTTCATTTGTGCGTTTTTGAGATTTTTTTTCTTTTTTGTACCGGTCGTCCGACAGACTTTTTGGCTAGTTATACCTGCATATTTCACATCTGTCGTGACAAAAAGTCACGACAGACTTTTTGGCGGTCACCTGCATATTTTGCTAGACTTCCATGTCTAGACGTGTTTCTGGCCTGACATCTATGTCCATGCGTATGGACATAGATCTCACTGACCACCAGTACTGAACTTCTGTTCACACATAAAGTCTAGTACCTGATTGCGCAAGTTACAACCTAGCATCTACTACTACTGCTAACAATTCACTGCAGCACGAAGCTATCAGAGGCCAATACAGCTACACACACTCCCCCATCCCCATCTATTCAAAGCCTCCCACTCCTTCACAACCTTGCATCTGGTTCTAAAATCTAAAACTGTGTCTAGAATTTGAAGTTCTGAAAATCAGAAAGCTACTTTTGTGATTGTATTTATCATTTGTAATGTCACGCCCAAAGACTGTATCTGATTTTTCCACGCTTCTGTGATAATAGTCAAAACTATTTGCTAATCTGTTGTCAAAGGAAAGACAAGCAGGGCGATATAGATCAAGAGGATCAAAGTATGATAGAACATACATTCTCCTGCTGATTCTCCTTTTGAGAGTAGCTTAGCCAATGGTTTTTGGCAATTACCTCGGAACAATGAAAATCTGAGATTCGATCTTTAGGTGTAACATTATCAATTGCTTGAAAGTGGTATCTCTGATTGGACTTCCATGCCTAAGTAAGTGCCTGGTCAGGCTTCCATGTTTGGGCATGGGATTGTAGATGTCCCTTGAGAGAATGAGAAATTTGTAAGAGCTTCATTATCGGTAAATTAATGTGGGAATACAGGGATTATAAACTATTAGCGCCACTGACATTGTAGTGTCTGCCGACTTCATTAAAAAGTAAAAATTGTTGATAAAACGGGATAATTGTTATAATTAATGTATAATTTGTAGATTTGAAGCAGAAATATCTTCATATGCGATAATTATTTAGGAATATTTTGTTTTCATGAATAATTTTAAGCCCAAATCCAGTCTGCTAGGGTCGTATCCAGGGGAAGGCCTAGCCCCCCCCCCCCCGGATTCTAAATATCTGGGCATATTTTATTCAAATTATCAAGTATAAAGTGTTTTGTATAATCCCCGTCCGAAAAAAAAATCTTCGTCAGTCCCTGTAGTCGGACAAAGTAAGCTCAGATTAGCTTTAGAAAATATTGGCAGGTTAAGTAGAGTAGTTGACTTTTTAGTCAGTAGGCCAAGACGTGAAATATTTCTGCTTTCTTTACCCTTCCTGGATACCTTTCATTACCAAGCACCTGAGAAGATAATTCAGGAAGGGACAGAATCACTAAATGTTAGATGGAGAATTCAGGGAGGGACAGAATCACTAAATGTTAGATGGCATTGGTGATTTTTATTTTTGACTTTTGTGCAAATATCCACTCGAATAAGTTCCCCATACTGTCTGGATGGACCTGTGTATCGATACCGACGAGGGAAATATTCAAGCAGAATATTTAGGTATATCTAGCTCAAAGATTATTTTGAATAATTGTATGGCTTATACGCTAAACTTAAGACACATTACTCAGGTACAGATTGGTATCTATTTTTCCAGTTATTGGCTTGAAAAAAAGTTCATGCAAAAGGTTCAAAAGCCCAATTTCGCTCTCCTGTAATTGTAAAATATTAATTATGTCTATTTGTTTTTTGAACGATAATGTAGAACCGAATTTTTAGATAGGTATTTACGCAGGGGGACCTTCGTGCCTACGCCTCTCCATCAGAATTTTATAATTTCCCCTTCCAAAGAGCTCTATTGCCCTTTTCGGGGGGGGGGGGAGGGGAAGTAATCTGTCAAGTTTTTCCCTCCCCGAAGCATACTCGCGCGCACGTGACTATCCTCGGACAAATGAAAAAAATATTTTTATTCTTTTACGGTTCAATGCCCAAATTCGCAATTCCGAAAATGTGCGCAGTTTATATTCTAATTGGTTTATTCCAAAGAAACTAAATATTTTGGAAACCTTTCAAAACAGTAAGGAAATCCTTGTAAGATATACTTCAAATTCCTTCGACCTGAGACTACTGTCCTTAATTTCCGGGGAAACTGAGCGAACAAAAAGTCATCAAGCTTGTTTACAAGAAAATTGGGTACTTGTTTATTATATCCTAAACACCTCTATAGACTGTATAGGGAAATGCTTTAGGAAACCAGTGAAACGGGTAATTTCAATGGATAAATGGATCGCAAAGCGTATTTTGTCATTCTGTTTACAATGTTTAAACTATTGTTTTTTTGGGTTTAGGGAAAAAAAAGGTACCTAGTGTAGGTTTTGTTACGTATTTAATATATGCTATGTTTCCTCCCCCCCCCCCCTCCTAATGTGCAAATATGTAGCCCAATTTTGTTTCCAAACTATTGTATTTCCATCCTATTTTATTTTATTAGCATTAACCAAACGTGACTTCTTTCGTGTGTAGGATATAATGCACAAGTACCGAAAATTGTTCATTTTAACGGTCATTGTAATATTGAATGGATCCTATTAATCGATAGCCCCACCTTCCTTCTCTAGAAAAGTTTTATAATCTTTTATACGTAGATCTAAGAAAATTTCACCTTTTTCATTGATCCCAACAGTTGTAGCTTGCAACTTTTTTTTTTTTTTTTTTTTTTTTTTTTTTTTTTTTTTTTTTTTTTTTGTAGCTTGCAAGAGGTGTTACTCCGCCTACTTCAACTCCGCCTACTTCAGAAGTTCAAGATTGACCTGAAAGTTTCAAATTAGTACCCAACTGCCCCAAATACCTCAACAAATTTTTTTATTAAAATAATTTTTATTATTAATTATATATTATTAATTAAAATACGATTTATCGAAATATTTGGGTAAATTACTACCCACATACCCAATACCTCCATTTAGCTTATCAGTTCTTATTCCTCAGTTCTTCTTCATGTTGAAAATTTGCGTAGTTTAAGCTGTAACCATTTATTAAAAAGAAACTGCATTTTGGAAACCTTTCAAGTCAGTCAGGAAATCCTTGTAAGAAATCCTTCATATTTTATTTTGTTGAGAGTTTTGTCCTTAATTCCCAGAGAAATTAAGTGAAAAAAAGGAATCGAACATGTTTACAAGAAAAACGGTTGTTTTAGCAGTGACTGTATTTTTGACTGGATGCGCTTTATGACCCCACTCCCAGCCTCCTTAGACATGCTTGTTAATGTAGAGACGTAATATACGTACGTCTCAGAAAATTGCACGTAGCTTCTAATCCTGAAATTTCAGTTGTGGTTTGCAGTTAATTTTTTTTGGACAGCTGACCAGTTTCCTCGATCTTTTTTCAGTCAAGGGTGAACCCTCAAATAAATATTGGCGTTTATATACACCATAAATTGCTCTTCATTAGCATGGACTTTATTTATCAAAAAATATGTATGAAACAGAAAAGTGGAGAGCCTCATTAGCAGTTTGTGTATAGTCTCTTCAGTAGATATACATAGTAAATGATAATACTAACACTACAATGACTCATCGTAGCACCAAGTGCCAGAGGCTACCAAAGCTGTGCACACTCCTCCCCTCCAATCTATTAAGAGTTCCTCTCTTAACTCCGTTTTTATGAAGGTCCAGTTTCCTTTGAATAATTTATGGTGTACTTTATTCACCTCATTTGACGAGTTTCTGCTTTTCGTTTGGCCTTGGATGAATGGCCAAAAAACTCGTGTAATTGGATCAAATAAAAACAATTTAATTCGAATTACCAAAAGATCACAAAAGTCAAGAGGAACAAAAAATAAAACGTCCCAATATCTAATTGAAGAAAAAAGGAAATTTTAGTAAAAGATTCAATAAACCAAGTTGTACATATGGCGAGTCATCAAACTCATTACGAATTAAAGATTTATTAACTCCAAAGATCTGGCAGGAGTGGTAGTTTGAGCAGAAAATATTCCGTTGATAATACGCTAGGCATTCTAAGACAGTTTTTTTTCAGTTAAGGAGGGCTGAAAACAACTATTGATCGCGAGGAGTATCTAAGAACAGTTGTGATATACAGTAAAACGATAAATTTATAATAATACCAAAACGAACGGAATTAATAGACCTTAATAACGTAGAACGTAAAATCCAATAATTTCAGTAAGACTTGCCCAAAACTAGGTGAATTGCTTCTTTTTAAAGGTCGCTGTCTTTATTGAAATTGTGTTAAATCTAAAAAATGCCCTTTAGGATGATTTTCTATTTTTCTATGTTAGAATTAAAAATAATTTTATCCTTGTCGCTTTTTTTCAAAGGTCTGTTTAAAATTTCAACTACAATCGAAAGGCTATTGTCTTTATGTGTTGGGAGCTCTTGCTTTATTATAATGTTCAAAAAATGAGTAAGGTTGTAGTTGCTATGCTGCAGGTCTGTGTAAAATTTCAACTACAATCGAAAGGCTATTGTCGTTATGTGTTGCGAGCTCCTGCTTTATTATAATGTTCCAAAAATGAGTAAGGTTGCAATGGCTATGCTGCAGGTCTGTTTAAAATTTAAAGTACAATCGAAAGACTATGGTCTTTATATGTTGCGAACTCCTGCTTTATTATAATGTTCAAAAAATGAGTAAGGCTGCAGTTGTTATGCTGCAGGTCTGTTTAAAATTTCAACTGCAATCGAAAGGCTATTGTCTTTATGTGTTGCGAGCTCCTGCTTTATTATAATGTTCAAAAAATGAGTAAGGCTGCAGTTGTTATGCTGCAGGTCTGTTTAAAATTTCAACTGCAATCGAAAGGCTATTGTCTTTATGTGTTGCGAGCTCCTGCTTTATTATAATGTTCAAAAAATGAGTAATGTTGCAGTTGCTATGCTGCAAGTCTGTATAAAATTTCAACTAGAATCGAAAGGCTATTGTCTTTATGTGTTGCAAGCTCCTGCTTTATTATAATGTTCAAAAAATGAGTAAGGTTGCAGTTGCTATGCTGCAGGTCTGTATAAAATTTCAACTACAATCGAAAGGCTATTGTCTGTATGTGTTGTGAGCTCCTGCGTTATTATAATGTTCAAAAAATGAGTAAGGCTGCAGTTGCTATGCTGCAAGTCTGTATAAAATTTCAACTACAATCGAAAGGCTATTGTCTTTATGTGTTGTGAGCTCCTGCTTTATTATAATGTTACAAAAATGAGTAAGGCTGCAGTTGCTATGCTGCAGGTCTGTGTAAAATTTCAACTACAATCGAAAGGCTATTGTCGTTATGTGTTGCGAGTTCCTGCTTTATTATAATGTTCAAAAAATGAGTAAGGTTGCAGTGGCTATGCTGCAGGTCTGTTTAAAATTTAAAGTACAATCGAAAGACTATTGTCTTTATATGTTGCGAGCTCCTGCTTTATTATAATGTTCAAAAAATGAGTAAGGCTGCAGTTGTTATGCTGCAGGTCTGTTTAAAATTTCAACTGCAATCGAAAGGCTATTGTCTTTATGTGTTGCGAGCTCCTGCTTTATTATAATGTTCAAAAAATGAGTAAGGTTGCAGTTGCTATGCTGCAAGTCTGTTTAAAATTTCAACTAGAATCGAAAGGCTATTGTCTTTATGTGTTGCGAGCTCCTGCTTTATTATAATGTTCAAAAAATGAGTAAGGTTGCAGTTGCTATGCTGCAGGTCTGTTTAAAATTTCAACTACAATCGAAAGGCTATTGTCTTTATGTGTTGCGAGCTCCTGCGTTATTATAATGTTCAAAAAATGAGTAAGGTTGCAGTTGCTATGCTGCAGGTCTGTATAAAATTTCAACTACAATCGAAAGGCTATTGTCTTTATGTGTTGCGAGCTCCTGCTTTAATATAATGTTAAAAAAATGAGTAAGGCTGCAGTTGCTATGCTGCAGGTGTGTATAAAATTTCAACTACAATTGAAAGGCTATTGTCTATATGTGTTGCGAGCTCCTGCTTTATTATAATGTTCAAAAAATGAGTAAGGTTGCAGTTGCTATTTCCGTTTTAATTTAGTCAGACCTCTGGCTTGTATTAGAAAAATCTCAAAGCATGGTTTATGGCACTTATGGTATTGATAAAGTAAATAAAGATAGGGTGAATTCTATCCCTCCCGCTAGATATTTCGCCTGTAATGATGATCTGCTGCCCTTTTATATTTAGAGATTTTTTTATGTTTAATCGGTTTTACTCCGCCTACTTCAATTATTCGAATAGTTCAGAAGTTTTAGCTTGATTTGCAAGTTTTTGATTAATACCCAACCGCTCAACCTCCATTTAATTTATTCCTGCTTATAAAATTTTATGAACTGTTGTAAGGGTGTATTACTAGCAATAATAAACAAATCTTCACCATTTACAAACATTTATTCTTCACTAGGTTGTACTTTGCACATTTTATTAATCTCTAATTATTTCTGTTTTTACATGCAGTGCAGGCTGAAATTGCTTTTGGTAAGCCTTCTGTTATAATTAGATTATTAGTTAAGGTTATTCATTTGATTCTTTTTTAGTCTATTGTAGAAGAGTCTACAGATGATACAAAATTACTGTGTTTCAATTACGAAAGTAATATATGAAAGTGATACAAGAAAGGTTTTCTGTTTAGCCTTTACCCCTAATTGGAGGATTTAATCTTTAAGTTTACCAAATCCTCCTTTGTTTTGCATTAGAGAGTTTCCGATGTCAAAATACCTTACATATCCAGACTGATTTATTTTTATATATTAATTTTAAAAGTATTTTCTAACAATTTTTTCTAAAAATAAAGTTAAGATCCTAAAAAAGGAGTAAGAAATTGAATCCTAAAACGAGCAAAAATAAAGTTATACAGTAAGTCCAACTTAAAACAAACACAACTTACTATGAATGAACAAATGAACCATACTATTACTAACAACTCACTGCAGTAGCAAGCCGCCTGAAGCCGACACAGCTACGAACGCTGCTCCTTAATCCCAATCTATTCAAACAAAAACCAAAGAATCGTAAAGAAGAGAGAAACGAGGATAACAAAAGGATAACCTGTCATCGTTGCTATAAAAGGGTCTTTACTATTTCACTTTCAGTGTTTGTTTTAAGATCTGGTTTTTATATTATACTTCTATCTAGTTTTATCTGTATTTTTTAATATTTTGACTGAAGAAGGTCAAGTGGAAGTCTTGACCGAAATATTTGCATAGTTCTTTTGTTTTTTTACTTGCTGTTATTATCTTCGTTTCTCTCTTCTTTACGATTCTTTCGTTTTGTCATGATTAGCCAGTGTGATGTCAGAAATTATTTAATCTATTCAAAGCCCCCCTCTTTGCCCCTCCCAATAAGTTCTCGTTTCCCCTAAATCTTTCCTTATGACATCCTCCAATCCCATTCGGGTTTGACCCGCTTTTTGTTTCACCCTAGACAGTTGGCCGACAAGGACACTCTTTGGCAATCTGTCATCCTTCATCGTGCAAAACGTGCCCTAGCCATCTCATCCTTTCTCTCAATATACCCTAGTTTTCAAGTTCAATTTTCAAGTTCAATATGGGTTTTAATAAAAAAATAAAAAAATACACTTAACTAAATTCCTTGTGCATTGATGCACATTTGGGCCGGTAATAATTGCACACTCTAAATACAGCGTGGCCTCCTGTCCTCTCCTATTTCCACCCCGAACCGCCATCAAATAACAAAGATTTAATGCAACTTCTCCTCCGCTCACACCCCTTGAAGTATCAAACTAAAATATAATAAATAATAATAATATCAAACACTCCTAAACATAATAAAAATAAAATAAATCTAGTAAATAAATTTTTAATCTTTTAGATATTTTTTTACATTCTTTTTAAAGGAGCCGAGAGACCTATATGATTTCAGCTCTTGCGGAAGTGCATTCCACTCTCTAGCACACGCAATTCCAGGAGAAAATTCCGACCTAGCTGACGGTGTCGGGGGTATGTAAATGTCTGATGGAGATCGTGTATTTAAATTATGGATTTGTGATGCTAATGTGAATAAGCCTTTAAATGGTAATAGGAGTGTTCCTGAAAAATATTTAAAACAAAAAACAGTACAAGATAGTCTGTAAAATGATATCATTGACAGCCTGTTCGGTGATGGGCGTAAAATTCGAAGTGCTTTACTGTGAAGTGAGTTTAGTGTATGTAAACGTGTCTTGAAAGTGAATTACTCGACTGTAGAGCAATATTGAATGTGAGGCTTGATAACTGCATTGTAAATCAGGATCAGTATTTTTTTTAGGGAATTGGTGACTAAGTTTTCTCAAGATTCCAAGGTTCCTTGAAAGCTTCGTCTCGACACTTGCTATGTAGTGTCTGAACGAGAGGTTTTCGTCGATACCCCTAGGTATCGAACGTGTCCTTTTTTTGGTCTCTTGATAAGTCCACGAGAGGTTTCAATGCCAATCACATCAGGAGCCAGCGAATCTATACGTGAAAATAATAAAACACTCGATTTGTCACTGTTGATGACTAGACGATTCGCGTCCATCCACAGGTACGTTTCTTCAAGAATGTCTTGTAGCTTCGTTTTGAGAGACTTGACGTTCCATTCTGAGCTTGCCATAAGTGAATCATCCGCAAATGCTGTTAGTTCGTCCTCAGCTTCTACTATAGACCCCGGCATCGTTTGTGGGTGACATAATTTGCAGCAATAAGGGCTACGACTTGCAGGAGATTTGCTCGTTTTTCTTTCTTTATGAGGAGTCAGTACTTGCTGAAGATCATTTACGTGAACAAGAAACAATACCGGTCCCAATTTAGATCCCTATGGCACCCCGCAGTTAACTAAGACATCATTTGTATGGTCATTTCCTGTGTAAACTCGACGATTTTCCAGGTAAGACTTAGACCAATCTAGGACTCGGCCACGAACTCCAATATGATCCAGCTTTCCTAGTAGCATTTTGTGGTGCATGCTATCAAACGCATTCCTAATATCTAGAAGCACAGCTGCAGGTAAAGCACCCGAATCTAGGATTCTGTTTACGAATAAACTTAGTGAAGTAAGGGCGTCTTCGGTTGAATGGCCAGTCCTAAACCCGAATTGGCGGGTGTTGAAAAAGCCTTTGGCCTCTAAATATTGGTAAAGCTGGTTTTTCATCGGCGTTTCAAAGACTTTCGAGAAAACTGATAAGACTGAGATTGGTCTATAATTTGCTGTGTCTATATGACATCCACCTTTGTGAAGAGGTATTATCCTTGCCTTTTTTAACATTTCAGGAAAGACCCCTTTATCTAATGAAAGATTTACAAGGTAAGTTAGAGGCTCAGCAATGGTCGTCACTACTGCTTTTAGTACCTTTGTGTGGACCAGGTCGAGCCTGAAGCAGAAGAGCCCTTCAAATTTTCTACGAGTAATTCGAGCTCACCTGGTGTTACATGACTCACTGCCATTGATTTCATGCACTTCGGGCCAAGGTATTCTTTGTATGATTTAGCTGGTATCCCGACCGAATTTGCTGTGGTCTGGCCGGTATTTGCGAAAAATGTGCTCAGCAATTCGGCAACCTGTGTAGGTTCGGTAATTTCTTCATCATTCACGACCAATTTCGCTGGTAATGTTGAAGACTTAGTGGTTGGGCGTAGTACCGAGTTGATAATATGCCACACTTTTCGACCATCCTTCCCGCTTTCCGTCAGTTGTTGGCCCAGGTAACCACGCTTTGCTCTTCGTAACACAGTCAGAAGGACTTTCCTGTATTGCTCATACTCCTCCAGCCGCGCTAAGCTCGGAAAGCGTCTATGCTCTTCCCAAAAGTGTTTTTTTTTTTATTCACACAGGCCAGAAGAAATCAGGATTGAACCACATTCGTACAGCTTACTATTTGAGGTACGGTCAGTTTGTCGGGTACCTAAAACGATCCGTATGCAATTTTTCTGGAAAACATCTAGCAACCCCTCATCCCGTTTTTTGATGCGCCTACGCTTGAGAACCATACTTGACTACTGTAGTCACTTTAGCTTCAAATATTTTAATCTTAGTTCGCAGACTTATCTTCCCATTCTTCTGAACTTTTTTCAACTGTGAAAACTACACTGGGCATTGGCTATTCTACTTTTAACATCTTCACTGCACCCACCGTTTTTACTGATAATACTGCCTAAATAAGTGAAGCTGTCCACTTAATCGATCTTCTCGTTACCCAGCGTCATCTCTTCACCTTCACTTATTGCTATTCTTATCGACTTTAGTTTTCTTGACATTAATTTTCAAATCCTAAAAGTTCAGGGTATCAGTTACAGTAGTATAGGCCCCTGTAGAACCGACTGACGGAGATACTAGTGACTCAGATGAATTTTATTTACAGTTACAGGAGCAAATAGACAGGGTCCCAGGTAGAAATACGATGTTTTTACTGAGAGATTTTTAACGCCCAGGTCGGTAGAAATAGGGATAGATGGTATCCTAGCCTAGATAAATTTGGTGTAGGAAAAGAAAACAGTAATGGATACAGACTTTTGCGATTTTGTGGTTATAACAATCTAGTTATAACCAATACAGTGTTTCGTCATAAAATGGCCCATAAGTTAACAAGGTATTCCCGTGGTGGTAAGGCAGCTAACCTTATTGATTATGTTATAGTAAACCGAAGACTGGCAGGATCAATACAAGATACTAGGGTATATAGTAGCGCCGTTATTGATGTTAAGAGTAAAGATCGCCATCTAGTAGTGTCAAGGGTTATTTTAAAGCTGAAATATCGGAAGGGTAACTACCTCCCGGGAAGTTATGATGTTAGTAGACTCCAGGATAAAAATTTGAGAGAAACTTTCCAGGAACAGTTGAATGCTAAATTTGAGAGTTTAGAAATTTGATAATGTGGAAGATGGTTGGAGTAATTTTAGAAAAATAATTTGTGAGGTTGCTGAAGGTGTCTTAGGGAAGAAAGCAAGAACTGCAGCTAAGAATATTAGTGAAAAAGCTTTATGTTTAATAGAAAGGACTTGTACAAGAATTATCTGAGTGATAGATCATAGGAAAATAAAAGGAATGTAAAGACAGTGGAGAAAGCATTAAAATATGAACTAAGGGGGTGTGAAGTGGAGGCCATGGATAAAATTGCCGACGATCTGGAAGATGCAGCTAGACGGCATAATAGTAAAATATTGTACTGGCGTGTTAACAAATTGAGAGGGAGTAGTCAATCCGGAATTGTCCCAGTTAAAGATAGGAATGGGGCCACAATTAGTGAAGCCACTTTATAAGAAAGGTGATAAAAGTGAGTGTGGTAATTATCGAGGCATTAGTCTGGTCTCTGTAGGTAGTAAATTACTTAGTAATATGATACTTTTTAGACTGAGAGATGCCGTAGACAAAGTTTTAAGGGAAGAACAGTGTGGTTTTAGAAAAGATAGAGGATGTGTCGACCAAATTTCACTCTTAGGCTAATAATTGAGATATGCCTAAGTTTTTAAACACCTTTGGTCCTTAGTTTTATAGATTATGAGCAAGCGTTCGATTCTGTAGCTTTAGTAAAGGTTTTATCCTTGTATTGTACACCAGACAAATACATTAAAGTGATTAGTACTATGTACGAGAATAACACTGCTGCGGTTAAGGTAGGAAATGAGGTTAGCAGCTGGTTTTGTATTAAATCAGGAGTTAAGCAGGGTTGTGATCTACCTTTTTTTATTTTAGTTTTCATTTTGTTATTTTCTTTCCTCTCTGAGTTTCATTTGTTTTGTTCTATCCCCCTTTATTTGGATTATTTTGATGGACTTAGTCTTAAGGAGCACAGGAAGGCAATGGGAGACCACGGAATCAAATGGGGAGGAAAAAGTCTCCTGGACTTAGATTATACTGACGATCTAAGCATCCCAGATGAAAGTGTGAGCGAAGTGAACGAACTTTTATACGTTTTGTGAGGTCAGGGCGCTAGAATAGGTTTGAAAATTAATGTTAAGAAGCCTGAATCTCTAAGGCTAGGAATAAGTGAAGATGAAAGGGTGACGTTGGGTAATGAAAAGATTGATCAGGTGGGCAGCTTCACTTACCTTGGTAGTATTATTAGTGAAGATGGTGGGAGCAGTGAAGATATTAAAAATAGAATTGCGAAGGCTCAGGGTGTTTTTTCACAGTTAAAAAAAGTTTGGAAGAATAGGAAGATAAGCCCGCAAAGTAAGATTAGACTATTGGACGCTACAGCGATTGCAGTGGTCAAATATGGCCCAGAAACAAGGGGACCCTGAAAAGTGGTTGATGATTTGCCAGAAATTTCATAGAGAGTCGACCTGCGGGCTGCTATGGGTAAATAGCCTACCGATCATATTTAGAGCAGAAGGTTGTACGAACCACGTAGTTCAGTATCACTCTTTAGGGCTACAATGAAAGTAAGGTTGAGGTAGTTAGGGCACGTTCTGAGGATAACAGATTGCCGAAGATTGTCCTTTTCGACCAGCCGTCTAGGGGTAAACGGAAAGCAGGTCGTCCTCGTCTGGCGTGGGAGGACATCATGAAGCAACATTTAAAGGAAATGGAAACTTCGTAGGAGGGTGTAAAGAGGGAGGCTTTGAATAGATTGGGATGGAGGAGGAGCTCGCGTAGCTGTGTTGGCCTTGGGCGGCTTGGGGCTGCGGTGAGTTGTTAGTAGTAGTAGTAGTAGTATTCTTGCACTTTTAACTCGGAAAACCTTTTAAAGTTCATTCCTTTTGTTAACATTTTCATTTATGATGCTTAAATTAACAGCATAATCTAAGTATAGTAGAATTTTACTTCCCCATTGGATTTTGTTTTCTCTCATTACCTTTGCTGTGCTCCTTAGTATAAAGTCCATCAAATGACCCATATAAATAAGGATAGAACGCAACGCTGCGTAACTCCCGATTTTATGCGAAACCAACCACTAACCTCATTTTGTACCTTAACCGCAGCATTGTTATTCTCGTACATAGCACTAATCACCTTAATGTATTATCTGATATACCAAACAAGGATAGGACCTTCGCTAGAGTTCTTCTATCAGTTGAATCACCCCCTTGCTCATAATCTATAAAACTGAGGACTAAAGGCGTTTAATCACTCAGACACTTCTAAATTATTAATCTAAGAGTGAAAACTTGATCATCTATCCTCCCTAAAACCACACTGTTCTTTTCTTAAAACTTTGTCTACAGCATCTCTAAGTCTAAAAAGCATCATAATACTAATTAATTTGCTTCCTACAGAAACGAGGCTAATGCCTCTATAACTACCGCAGTCACTCTTATTATCTTTATTATAAATTTTTTTTTTTCATTATGGAGGGGTTTAATTAGAGTTCTCCTAAAATCGCTGGGTGCTTCCCATTTTTCAGAAATCATATTCATAATCTTCAATAACTTATCTCTAACCTCACAATCACCATATTTAAAAGAAAAAAACTAATTCAGCACCTATGGCCTTATTATTTTCTAATCATTTTAGTACTGTCACTAATAGTTCCTCACAAAATAAATCTTACTTCATATCCAAAGTGGCAAAAACTTTTTAATTCTTTTTTTGTATCTTTTGCTGTAATTTCATCAAGGCTTAGCACTCTCAAAATCACTGTATAAAGATAATTAGCAGTAAGTTTACCGCACATGATTTCTGGCTCTTCATTCTCGGTCCGAACAAACAGCTCCTCTCACGTAATCCTTCATTAGTGCGTAAAACAGCTCCTCTCATTTGATCTGCCATCAGCGGTCCAATTACCCTGTACCACGTATTTTGGCAGAAACTTTCTCAAAGTGCCTTTGAAACCAACTCGAGACTTCGAAACCTATACTTGTAATTCCTAAAAACATCTAATAATAACATTGCACTACTAATTACCAATTTTCATATATGTATTGGAATACGTTAATATAAAATTAGTTTCTTTAAAATTTAGTGTTCCAACGTTAAAGCCAAGTTTCGCGTTCAAGAGAAGTCTGACTTGTCTACTCGTGAAAAGATCTAATGTCGCTTATGTTTTTACGTTCTCCGGAACACTCGCACCTCGGTCCGGGTTTCTATAATGGGTGAGATAGGGAACGATCATACTGTCTAATACTTATATAATGTGCTGAAAATGTTCTGCAAATTTAACTGGGACAAGTCCGGATTGACTATTCCCTTTCAATTATTAACACGCCGGTACAATATGTTACTATTCTGCCGTCTAGCTACATCTTCCAGATCATAAAGCCCTAAACTGGAGGTTCACCATCTTGTCTCTTTAAGAGTGTACAAGTCGTGTCTTCAAGAATTAAAAAAAAAAAACAAGTTTTTTTTACCTGAAAGTAAGGAGCGACATTAAAACTTAAAATGAACAGAAATTATTCCATATATGAAAGGGGCTGTCCCCTCCTCAACACCTCGCTCTTTAAGCTAAAGTTTTTTATTGTTTTAAAAAACAGAGTTGTGAGAAAGAGTCTGACTTCAGCGTAAAGAGCGAGGCGTTGAGGAGGGAACAGCCCCTTTCATATGCGGAATAATTTCTGTTCGTTTTAAGTTTTAATGTCTCTCCTTATTTTCAGTTAAAAAAATTGTTTGTTTTTTTATTTAATTTCTGAACGTTTTTGAACGTTTGCAGGTTCTGATTTTGGCTCACCGTACATGAATACTTAAAACGAAATTTGCATATTAATTTTACTTTTTTTTGGTTAAATGGCTTTCTCGAAAGTTGTTTAACTTTATTTATGAAGGTTTTTACTAGTAATAGATATACGTAACTTGCGAATTAACTTACGTAACGAATTTCTATATTCTTATATTTTTAATACATACATTAGGGGGTTCGCCCCCTAGTCAATACCTCGCTCTTTACGCTAGAGTTCGAATTTTGTTCCAATTCTTTAAAAATGACCCCTTAGTCACAAAAGCCATTAATTAGAATAAATAGCTCTTATGAAAGTACTAAAAAAATCTTTAGCGTAAAGAGCGAGGTATTGACTAGGGGGCAAACCCAATTATAAAGCGTAATAATTTCTGTTCGTTTTAAGTTTTTATGTTATTCCTTAATTTCAGTTGAAAAACTTCTTTTTTTAATTTAATTTCTTATCATTTTTTTTAAATAATGCTTCGTAGCAATATCCTTTCCCCCATGAAAACTTCCTCCGTGGAAAGATCCTCCCACGTAACCCCCGACTCATCCCATCCCCCAACTACCAGAAAAAATCCCCCCTGAAAACGTCTGTATACTTCCCAATAACCAATACTATATGTAAACATTGGGCAAAGTTCATAACTTGCAGCCCTTCCCCCGGGGACTGTGGGGGATTAACTCATCCTCAAAAACATAGTTATTATATTTTTTACCATGCTGAACAAAATGGCTATCTCAAAATTTTGATCGGGAGACTCTGGGAAAAAAGTGAGCGTGGGAGGGGGACTAATTGCCCTCCATTTTTTTGGTCACTTAAAAAGGGCACTAGAACTTTTAATTTTCGTTCGAATGAGTCCTCCCGCGATATTCTAGGACCGTTGGGTCGATACAATCACCCCTGGGAAAAAATAAAATAAACACGCTTCCGTGATCTTTCTTCTGGCAAAAAATACAAAATTCCACATTTTTGCAGATAGGAGCTTGAAACGTCTACAGTAGGGTTCTCTGATAAGCTGAATCTGATAGTATGATTTTCATTGAGGTTCTATAACTTTTAGGGGATGTTTCGCCCTTTTTCGAAAATCAGGCAAATTTTCTCTGGCACGTAATTTTTGATGGGTGGGATTAATTTTGATAAAACTTATATATTTGAAATCAGCATAAAAATTTGATTCTTTTGATGTATTTATTGGTATCAAAAATTTTTTTTACTAGGGTTTCGGTTACTATTGAGCCGGGTCGCTCCTTACAGTTTCGGTTACTATTGAGCCGGTTCGCTACTTGCAGTTCGTTACCACGAACTTTTTGGAAGGAAAAAAGAATCGATTAACTTTAGGTATACATCGTCGCTGCTACGTCTAGGAGTTTTAACTAAAAATTTTATTTTTTGATCATATTAACCACGGGTGTTACATCCCATTATATTGGTGCATAGATTGAAAGTTCTTATCTGCAGGACCAATTAACACCGTTGAGGGGGGGATTTTTTACCGTGTTTCAAAATTGATTCAAGAGAGCTAAATTACCACCTAATTTAAAAAACCTTCAATTTTCATTTAATACTTGTGTGCACGTTAATTGCGACCTTTAGGTGAAATGGCGGTGCCATATCTGGAAACCTAATGTCTTAATCCTGGGTCACTTCAGCACAAAAGCAGCTGACTATGCCCTTTGAAGAATTATTTTCCTCCTTAAGTTATTTTTTTAATGTGTGTTTTTGGAAAATTTATTTTCATTGAACTTTTCCCTGCCCTCGAAAGGCAGCCTCAGCCCCCAAGTAGTTTGCATATGCTACCCTTTTTACTCTCGTCTTCTTTATATTAAAAAAGGCTCAGAAATGAATGGGATAATTAAAAATGTATCCCTTATATAAAAGAAATTGGTTCTGAAATTCAATTGACTTACTCAAGATTTTCAGTTGCAAATAGTCTGTTTTCCCGAAGGTAATGAAACGATTCTACTCCTCTTAAATTGAATATAGGTTTTGTAGTCAGTCTAAAAGATGTAAATTGCCTATCATAATAGATTTAGACTTCTTAGAAAGTTCGTTTCTACAGTAACACCGTCTTTCCATTAGTGCATTGAAGTGAAAGATAAAAGATGCGCATAAGACTAAACCTTTCACGAATTGCTCGCGAAGAGAATATTAAATACAAATTAAAAATACTAAATAGTTTATTTAGGGAATGGAAAACAGTACTTATAATGTTCCTTAAGCTGTCCCTATACCAGCTCTTGTTATTCCCAATAACTTGGCGCGGTAAAACACCTAATAAAATTTATAATAATAAGTTTGTCTAGGACTTAGCCTGAAACTATCTAGGACTGAATTTATTAGGTCTAGGACTGAGTCCGAAATAATAGTCTTAGGTTCAGACCGAGACTCAGGCCTAGATAGCAATCTGAGACTGTCCGAAGCTAAAAATTCAGAAGTGCTAAACTCGGTTTTAAGAGTAGATCCGAAATCACCGACAGGTATGATCAATGTGAACTCGTATGGCCTGGCAGGGGCCTTTTTCCCACCAGTTTACCACCTTTCTGGTACTTAGAAAACTCTGAACACAAAAAAAGTTTTCTATAATATCAGTTGGAAATTTGTTCGAGTCCAAATCTACCAAATATGACCAAGAATGGATTGATAAGCTACCTGGGAAAGGGAAATGTACTGTATTTTTGTTTTTTATATAGTGAAATCAAAACAACTTTCTGATCAAATTACATAATTTATAGATGATTCAACCTTATATTCTTAAAATTAAAATGAAATTTCTCTATAACTAAATGTATTGATGCGACAAATATGGCTTATCTCGTACTCGAATCTTGTCGTCCATGTCGTCTTGAGTTGTGTCGTCTATGCATATGAATCCTGAAACGAATTTAGATACTGTTTATTGCTAACCAAATAAAAGTGTGTGACCAGGAAAGTATGCAGGGGGAGGCCTCGAGGCCCGACGCCTTCCCCCAAATCCTAGATTTTCTTGGGTACTTACGTATCATATCGACTACACTTGGAATATAGCCATAAAACTCATTTATTTTGCAGTGTATAGTGATAGCGGAAAGCTTAGGTTAGGTTAAGTTAGTGTACTAGGTTTATTTTGTCCACATTTATGCTATATATGAAAGGAACAGATCTAGTCAAAGAACTCAGTGTCTATTTAGGGCCCAATCGGAATGAGATTTTCCTAATGCCGAGATTCAGCTTTCCACTATCACTAGCCTATCCAGTGCAAAATAAATTAGTCTTGTGCCTATATTCCAAGTGATGCTGTCCAAGTGTGGTCGATATAATACGCAAGTGCCTTTTCTTGGATTTGTGGGCACTCATTATCCAAAATATGTAATATATTTTTTCAATTATTGCCCTCTACCCTTGAAAAGAAGTTTCTCCCCACCCCCGGAAAAGATCCCTGCGTCTTGCCTATATGTGAAAATAGTATGTGTAGTCTCTTGGAACGACTAATGCTATCAGCAATATGATTTCAAAGCTCATATTGGTAAAGACGTTAAGGAATTTAGGGGGTGGGTGTAGGGGTAATGATCTTGATAATGTAGCTTGTGGCACTATTTTATAAAATTGTAATATTACCAAATGTGTGGTCCAAATGTTCCTGTTGAGAATGAATGCCTTATACCAAATATTATTCTCTTTAGGTTTTATTACTTTATTTGGACTTAAGAAACATACGATCTCTCTAAAACTAGTATGAAAAACTCCTTATCTAAACACGTGTTCCTGACTGAGATTTTTTTATGGTAGCATATCTTATATTTCAGTGGATAAATGGAAATTAGTGATTAGAATATTTTCAATAGGTTGTGCTTACGACCGTTTCAAACTGTTTCCAAAATTATATTTTGTTTCAACATTTTATTCCGGTTTCTCATTTTTTTATTTCATTGACAGGAAATAAAAACTGTTGCTGAGTACCTGGAACTTCATGAGCTTCACCAATACCTTACTAATATCCAAACAAAAGAAGACTTCCTGAATAGAGATGTAAAGAAAACCTTCCGACAGGTGAGTAATCCTTTTTAGAATACATTTTGTGTGCTTAAGGGTGCCACTGCCCACTAATCTAAGGAAACAAGCCATAGGCTTAAAATCCTACCAGGGGGAAAACTGGCTCTGAAATGTTTGCTATTCTGCGTTAAATATCCTACAATTATTTTTTCTCTATTCAAATATTAGTTCTACTTAAATGTGGTTCAATACCGCTCTCTAGGGCTATAATGAAAGAAAGGTTGAGGTGGCTAGGGCACGTTATGCGGATGAAGGATGACAGATTGCCGAAGATTGTTCTTTTCGGCCAACCATCTAGGGCTAAACGGGAAGCAGGTCGTCCTCGTCTGGGGTGGGAGGACGTCCTAAAGAAAGATTTAAATGAAATGGGAACTTCGTGGGTGGGTGTAAAAAGGGAGGCTTTGAATAGATTGGGGTGCCGGGGACCTTGTTTTTGCAAGACCAGAATGATCAAAGACACATTTTCAACTAATCTGATGCTCCTGATCATAAATCTGATGTTTAAAAAGACGTCACTCAACTCAAAGTATGAGATTTTCTACTGTGACATAGATTGTATGTCAGTGGCTGCGGTTTTTCGATCTGTGACAGATATGACCCGTCAGCTAGTGAAGCTTTTCAGTCCTTGACATAACTAACCTGTCAGCGCTTACTGCTTACCAAACAAATATGCAAATATTCAAATATTAATGAAGAAAGCGTTTAAAAGTACAAAAAGTGGATAAGAAAAGAAAAGAAAGTCTTCAAGTTAACAATAAGGATTCATTTCACTCGATTTTATGGTACTCCAGGAAACAGTTGGTCTCCTTCCTAATACACAGGGTCACACTGCAAGCTTGGCAATAAGTAAAAGGCTTCTGCTCTATTCCTTTAGTCTAATTTCATAGCTGAAAATGTTTAAGCTGAAACTTTGTTGAGACAAAACATCAAAAATCATTGAAGTACCAAGGACAGTGAAAACAAATTCTAGTTGTTTGAACTGGTAAGTGGAAACTTACACAACCTAATATAATCTTAAAAAATTAGGAAATCTTAAAAAATTCAATATAAAACTCGATATAAAAACTCGATTTAAGATATAACAAATATGTCTTAAATAACTCGTCAGTTCAAATTTTATGAAAAAGACCTCCAAATGCGGTTAAGCCAATAGTATGGTTCCAAATAGCTTGAGAAGATGTTTGGAACCATCTCAGGTTTTTTTTTCTACAAAATTAGAAAATCTTAAAAAAAGCAATATAAAACGATATAAAAACTCGATTTGAGGTGTAGCAAATTATGTCTTAAATAACTCGTGAATTCAAGTTTTATGAAAAAGACCTCCAAATGCGGTTATGCCAATGGTATGGTTCCAAACAGCTTGAGAAGGTGTTTGGAACCTTCTCAGGTTGTTTTTTTCCTAAAAAATTAGGAAATCTTAAAAAACTCGATAAATGTAAAACTCGATCATAGGCAGCGCGCTAGCGCTGCCTAAGTTAAGAACTATGTGGGCACAATGTGTTTTTTTTTTGTTTTTTTCTCCATACCCGGGCACTTCGCATTGAAGGAAATGTCGTAGAAACTTCGAAAAGGGCTGATTCGATTAGAAATTAGAGTGGCTAGTGCCCTTTTTAATAGTCGAAAGTGATTGGAGGGCAACTAGCCCCCCCCCACGCTCATCATTCCCCCAAACACATCCAATCAAAATTTTGATATAGCCATTTTATGGAGCGTAGTTGATTTTCAGATAGAAAATATCATTTTGAGGAGGACACTCCCCGATAACCCTCGGGGCAAGGGTTTTAAGTTATGCCCTGAGGGCATATAAGATCAATGTTGACACAATGTACAGTTTATTATTATTTTTTTTTTCTTTGAAGCAGGGCACTTCATATAGAAGGGGTCGTCGTAGAGACTTCAAAAGGGGCTCAGTCGATTGGAAATCGCGAGTTCTTGTGTCCTTTTTAATAGTTGAAAGTGATTGAAGGACAACTAGCCCCCCCCCCTCACGCCAATCATTCCCCCAAACACATCCAATCGAAATTTTGATATAGCCATTTTGTTCAGCGTAGTTGATTTCCAGATAGAAAATGTGTTTTGAGGAGGACACTCCCCCACAACCCTCAGGGCAAGTTAGCGTAGTTGATTTCCAGATAGAAAATATGTTTTTGAGGAGGACACTCCCCCACAACCCTCAGGGCAAGGGTTTAAGTTATGCCCTTGGGGCATATAAGGTTTTTATTGAAGGCGTTGTCGTAGAAACTTCAAAGCAGGCTCATTCGATTGGAAATTCAATGGGCTAGTACCCTTTTTAATAGTCGAAAGTGGTTGGAGGCCACCTAGCCCCTCCCCCCACGCCCATCATTCCCCCAAACACATCCAATCAAAATTTTAAGATAGCCATTTTGTTTAGCGTAGTTGATTTCAAGATGGAAAATGGGTTTTTGAGGAGGACACTCCCCCACACCCATCAGTTTCGAAAACACATCCGATTAAAATTTTGATATAGCCATTTTATTCCGCGTAATTTATGTCCAGATAGACAGTATCTTTTTGGAGAGGATACTCCCCCACCATATTCGGGCCAGGGTTTTAAGCTTTATCCTGGGGGCAAATAATGTTTTTAATTACGGCATTACCATGTAAACATCCCAATAAAGACATTCGATTTGGAATTTAAAGGGCTAGTGCCCGTTTTAATAGTCGAAAGTGATTGGAGGGCAACTCCGGGCCCCCCCCCGCCCATCATTCCCCAAAACACATCCAATCAAAGTTTTGAGATAGGCATTTTGTTCAGCGTAGGCTAGTTGATTTCCAGATAGAAAATATGTTTTTGAGGAGGAAACTCTCCCGCAACCCTCAGGGCAAAGGTTTTAAGTTGTGCCCTGGGGGCATATAAGGTTTTTATAGCAGGCGTTGTCGTAGAAACTTCAAAACAGGCTCATTCGATTGGAAATTCAAAGGGCTAATGCCCTTTTTAAAAATCGAAAGTGATTAGAGGGCAACCAGCCCCCCCCCTCCACGCCCATCGTTCCCCCAAACACATCCAATCAAAATTATGAGATGGCCATTTTGTTCAGCGTAGTTGATTTCCAGATAGAAAATATGTTTTTGAGGAGGATACTCCCCCACACCCCTCAGGGCAAGGGTTTTAAGTTATGCCCTGGGGGCATATAAGGTTTTTACAGAAGGCGTTGTCGTAGAAACTTCAAAATAGGCTCATTTGATTGGAAATTCAAAGGGCTAGTGCCCTTTTTAATAGTCGAAAGTGATCGGAGGGCAACTACCCCCCCCCCCCCGCCCATCATTCCCCAAAACACATCCAATCAAAGTTTTGAGATAGGCATTTTGTTCAGCGTAGGCTAGTTGATTTCCAGATAGAAAATATGTTTTTGAGGAGGACACTCTCCCGCAACCCTCAGGGCAAAGGTTTTAAGTTGTGCCCTGGGGGCATATAAGGTTTTTATAGAAGGCGTTGTCGTAGAAACTTCAAAACAGGCTCATTCGATTGGAAATTCAAAGGGCTAGTGCCCTTTTTAAAAACCGAAAGTGGTTGGAGGGCAACCAGCCCCCCCCCCCACGCCCATCGTTCCCCCAAACACATCCAATCAAAATTTTGAGATAGCCATTTTGTTCAGCGTAGTTTATTTCCAGATGGAAAATATGTTTTTGAGGATGAAACTCCCCCAAAACCCTCAGGGCAAAGGTTTTAAGTTATACCCTGGGGGCATATAAGGATTTTATAGAATGTGTCGTCGCAGAAACTTCAAAACAGGCTCATTCGATTGGGAATTCAAATGGCTAGTGCTCTTCTTAATAGTCGAAAGTGATTGGAGGGCAACTAGCCTCTCCCCCACGCCCATAAATCTCCCAAACACATCCAATTAAAATTTTGAGATAGCCATTTTGATCAGCGTAGTTGATTTCCACATAGAAAATACGTTTTTGAGGCGGACACTCCCCAACAACCATCAGGGCAAGGGTTTTAAGTTATATCCTGGGGTATATTAGGTTTTTATAGAAGGTGTTGTCATAGAAACTTCAAAAGGGGCTCAATTGATTTTAAATTCAAAGGGCTAGTGCCCTTTTTAATAGTTGAAAGTAATTGGAGGGCAACTAGCCATTTTGTTCAGCGTAGTTGATTTCCACATAGAAAATATGTTTTTGAGAAGGACACTCCCCTGAAACCCTCAGGGCAAGGGTTTTAAGTTATGCCCTGGGGGCATATAAGGTTTTTATAGAAGGCTTTGTCGTAGAAACTTCAAAAAAGGCTAATTCGATTGGAAATTCAATGGGCTAGTGCCCTTTTTAATCGTCGAAAGTGATTGGAGGGCGACTCGCCCCCCCTTCACGCCCATCTCTCCCCCCAACACATCCAATCAAAATTAGGAGATAGCCATTTTGTTCAGCGTAGTTGATTTCCAGATAGAAAATATGTTTTTGAGGAGGATACACCCCTACAACCCTTAGGGCAAGGGTTTTAAGTTATGCCCAGGGGCATATAATGTTTTATAGAAGGCTTTCTTGTAGAAACTTCAAAAAATCTCATACGATTGGAAATTCAAAGGGCTAGTGCCCTTTTTAATTGTCGAAAGTGATTATTAATATTTTATTGTTGTTGTTGTTTAGACCAGGGCCCTTCGTATCGAAGGAGTTGTCGTTGGAACTTCGAAAGGGGCTCATTCGATTGAAAATAGAAATGGCTGATGCCCTTTTTAATAGTCGAAATTGATCGGAGGGCAACTAGTCCCCCTTCCACTCCCACCCTCCCATTTGCCCATTATGTTTAAAAACTAAATGTTTCCTTAATATTAAATTAAAATGCACTGTGATAATGCTAATTACCTATTAGGAATCTCAGCAGTATCCCAAGAACGACTGAGGGTATTATATTCAACTTTCGAGGCTACTTCTGCTCTTAAAATTTAACCAAATCAAACTAGTGTAAGTGTATCAAAGCTATCAAAGAAAGTAAACAGATTTTTTTGCGAATGGTATCAAGTTTTCCATTTCAGGTCAACAAGAGGAGGTATGAAACTAAGTTAAACAGTACTATTTGTGTCCAGATTTTTAAAATGGTGAATGTTGTTAAAAATTCCTGATAATTTTTCTCCAGCATACAAATAGCAGGCCAAACTATAAAGTCTTAAAAAACAAAAGGTTTTGAAGTACTATTTTCTTTGTACCTGAAAAGATTATTTCATTATAAATTGAACAGAAATTCATTATAAAAAAATTTCCACAAAATAAGTTTTTCAAAGAAAAATAAAGAACTCCATCAAACAAAAAATGAGCAAAAATAAAATCAAATCATCTACCAAGCTCAAAACTGCCACAAATCAGCATCGATAAATAAATGAAACCCAAAACGAACAGAAATTAAAATAAATAACCGAGTCAAACTCAAAACGAGCAGAAATTGACATAAGTTGTGCTCAAAGCCCATATACCTTCCCAAGACCAGAAAAAAATATTCGCTTTACTGAAAAAAATATAAATGTTTTTACTTTTATAATTTTAATAAATCAAATAATTTTAACATTTTGATTACTAAATTATATTAAACTGACAATGAACATTCATTTGTATTTTTTTAGTAAAGTGCAAATTTTTGTGGAGCTCAAAACTAAAATTGGTCTTTTTGGTAAATCGATTGCCTGAATTAATTTAATAATTTCGTAAGGAACTACCAAAATAAGAAGCTGAAATTTCATCAACGTACAAATCTATATAGAAACTACGCAAACGTTTTAGTCCGATAGTGCGGTGCCAAAATCGAGTTCTAATACAGAAAATAAGAGCATTTTTTAATAAAAAAAAATTCAGTCAATTACCAAGGACATCAAAATAAAAAAAACAACAATATTTTTGCCCCCTAGCTCCATCGTAGGTCTCTTCATACCTGAAAACCGGAATTTGCTTTCTTTTAGTTGTTATACAATTCTTAAGGCTTTTTCGTTGCATAAATTCTCTCCTTTGTTGTTGAATCGTGAAAAGAAACAAGCGGAAACTTTTCTTGTTTACAAATAAGCCCAACCAAATGGTTGTAACGCCCAATTTATCTGCAGGTGATTGTCAAGTAATATAACAGTCAATAAGTGGTACAATCGTTATGATCATTAGGTCTGCTGGCAGCAAGGTTCAGTTGCAGTGTCTGTCTTTTGTTACAGCAATCAGGAAACTTACAGTTCCTAGAGCTCCAAAAGGATATATTTTTTTCGCTAATTTTTACTTATTTTTCAAACACGTTCCTTATTTTCGAACTTGGCGCCCGCTAAGCATAAAACTACATAGGCTAACTGCATATGGATGTCTTTTTCATTAAAAATTAAAAAAGTTTAGACACCCGTCCTAGCCGAGTGGTTAGCGCTCCAGACTTGAAATCTTGATCAGGGGCTCGAGACCGGGTGTCGCTGATTATTTGGTTTGAGACGGGGGTCAATGGTGTAACCCTGTATGCTCAGCCAGAGTCGACCCAGCTCTAATTGGGTACCTGGAGAAATATGAGGGAAAACACGGGAAGAGTCGGATGATTGCCCCCCCCCCCCCAACCCCGCATTGCACTCCCGGTCGAAGACATTGAATCCGGAGATCGATACCTGCACAACGCAGACTATTGGTCAGCATGCGAGAAAGTGTTTTTCCCGGATTTTCCTAGTTTTTGAAGACATATATGGCTGCGCAAGTTTCCACTTAAACAATTTAAAGAATCTTATTTCTATTATAGTGTACTTTCAGAGCGTGTTCGGGGCAGAAATTACCCTTATTCTTGATCTTTTGAAGGTTACTTTAGTTGTCTACAGCTCTATTTCTAGATCACTACAGTTTTTCCACATGCAACTCAACAATCCATATAGATTCCCAAACTTATATTCAGCAAAAAGAATATCCGCATTTCCCTCCCATATTTTGTAATAACCATAAAAACCTTATTATTTTGGCATGTTTCCAAAGTCTGTTGAAAGCGTTGTCTCTTCAAAAGTCTTCGTGAGGAAAAGCTGCCGACGCAATTGCATGTCCTCAGTTGGTAAGCAATAAATAGACATAAAAAATGTGGTTTAATATCTAATAAGCCTTTTTGGTCGTCTCCAAATAATGGATCGGCTCTGAATTAGGTATTTCTATTAATAGCTGAAGTATGTTTTCATTTTAAGGAAACTGGAAACCCTGCTAAATTCTTATTATAATTATATATTTTTTAAGTAGCAGATGGTAGGAAATTTAACGATATTTTTAATGTTTTAAACACTAAAAATTGCATTGGCTCCCCAGGTCTCATGATTCAAGGATATATTTTTAAAAGCGATTCAAAAAAATTATTTTGGCCCTGTTTAGGGCCCCATATTTGGGGTTAACTCAGGGGTGGATACTGAGCGAAATCCTGGGAAGGGGGTAGTATAACAAGGGTGCAAATAAGCAAATTTTTTTTTGGGAGGGGGGGGGCAATGTGACAAGAGCGCCAATGATTGAAACAAAAGAGTGAAAAGAGAGAAAAATCAAGGATTGAGGGCGCCAGAAAAGTCTTGTGGGGCGGGTTCCCCTCTGGCCCCCTTTGATCCGCCAGTGGGCCAACTCGATCAGGCTATATTTGTTTTGCTCATGAACGCAAACTGTCAGAAAAACAGCAGAAATTACGGAACTATAGATTTTGTCAATTAATATTGTAACTTTCAAAATTGTCAAATTGTCTATTTAAATTTTGTGTCTGTTGTTTTAGTAACTGAAAAATATGTGGTCTGGTTTATTAATTCCAAAATCCAGAGAGAATACTGCTCATGAGTAGGCTACTTTATACCGAAATTTATGTAGTAGAGAATTTTGATTTGAATTTAATTAACAAATGAAAAACTTGCGGTTACGCTGTAATCAGTTTATTTATAATCCTTAATTTATACAAAAAATAACAAATAGTGCAGTACACCGTGGAGTAATAAAAAGGAAAAAAGAACCGCACAACAAAGAAAAAAAGACAAAAGATAAAAACAAACAAACAGAAACAAAAACAAATTGAATAGTATCGAATTTGTAAAACCAATATACCGGCTTACTAGATTTTGCTATAAGCAAGGCCATATCTAGAAGGGGATTGGGCTACCGGCTTTGTACCCTAAAACAAATATAACCATTTTTTTTTACATATTAACAAATTTATGATGCATTTTTACAAAAATATTTGCCCCCTCCCCCAGAACAAAAATCTTAGATAAGCCCTTGACTATAAGGGTCACTTTTTTTTTACCATAGCACTCGCCAAGTCCAGACGTTTTTGGTTCAGGTTTTTGACGAAGTAAAATATATTAAAAGTAAAAACTGGTTGTTTGTTTTAGGTTTTGTAAAGAGTGTGTAAGTAGAAGACGCACTTCATATATGGCCAAAGAAGAAATTCACAAAAAATAACAATTTTATGCTAAGCAAATGGCCCTGACAAAAAGAAAAAATTAAAATATTAAAGTCAAATGTTAGCAATATCTTTTTCATTAAGTAATATTGACTTACTCTCTCACTCTCTCTCTCTCTCTCTCTCTCTCTCTCTCTCTCTCTCTCTCTCTCTCTCTCTCTCTCTCTCTCTCTCTATCTATCTTTTATTCCCTCTGTCATTTCTTCTGCTCTCTTCCATAAGTGTCTTTATGTTTATTTATTTTAGACAAGCTTTGTGGCATTAGAAAATGTTTCAACTTGATTCAAGAAACTATTTGCTTCTGTTCGTTTTATTAACAAATAATGAATTTTAGGTGTTGAAAAGGCGTCTCCACGATATTTGTTTAGATCGAGGTCTTTTTACGGATATAAAATTTCAGTTAGAAGATGGAGAGGTGTCCGCCCATCGTCCTCTTCTTATGACAAGGTGTGAAGTCATGCAGGCTATGTTTGATGGGCATTTCAGAGAGTCATCAGCTAAAGTGGTAAGTTTTGCAGAATCGTTTCCTTTAAAGATTCAACCATATTTGACTTGTGACTTTACTCTAATTGCTTCTGACAACCATACTTATGTTCTATGATGTATTGTTAGTTATGGCATGAGATAACAACATTCTTTTTTTGTGAAAGAAAATTAACACATAAACCACAAATTCGAGTGAGAAATCGGAAGTCTTTCCTAACTTTCCCAGACTAACAACATTAAGTTAGGAATTGAAAATAGCAGCACAAACACGTCCTTAAAGCTGTTTGAAAATACGTGATTGGCCTTTAATAAAATATCTAATCTTTTCTTTTTGGTGTTCAAAATGAAGATCGGACATGTCCTTTAGTGAATCTTTGAGGACGACGTTCATGTTCTGGTATGAATTTCCTGCCTCAAAAATTGTCAATCACTGGCTTTTTTTTGTTTCCATTTTTTTAGACGCCTTATAGACTGCCTCTTTTTTGAGAACATGTCTTCCATCCGACAAGAAAAGGTTCCTCTACACTATAGCATAAGGATATGGAATCCCACATCATCTTTTACTGGAATGGATAGCAATGGAAGTTATATTAATAGCCCACTACCGTGTAGATTATTTTTAGTCCATGTCCGTGTTTGCTTTTAGCCCACTACCGTGTAGATTATTTTTAGTTCATGTCCGTTTTTGTTTTTTGGCCCACTACCGTGTAGATTATTTTTAGTCCATGTCCGTGTTTGTTTTTAGCCCACTACCGTGTAGATCATTTTTAGTCCATGTCCGTGTTTGCTTTTAGCCCACTACCGTGTAGATTATTTTTAGTCCATGTCCGTGTTTGTTTTTAGCCCACTGCCGTGTAGATTATTTTATTTTTAGATTAAATTGTTGTAGATTATTTGTATTTAAAAACAAAGGAATTTGCACTTAAAAACAAACAAAATAACTTCTAATAAAGATTATTGAAGCAGGAATCGAATATCCTGAATTTACACCTGGAATTATTGTTTAACGGAAAAGGAAATAGAAAAAAAAGATATAACAAAAAAAAAGAGAGAGAAAAGAGGAGTATAAACTTTTAGACTACATAATGCCGAATGGGGATTTGGTATTTTAGACAACATATGGGCTACATAACATAGTTTTATGTATCTTGTTCAAAAATGTAGCCTAATAACAAATATACATCAAACAGAATTGGAAAACTATAAGACCTGGATCTTTGCCAATTTATTATAGAAATATGGAGAAGAAAACCAGCGCCACTGAATGCGTAGCGTCTGGTAACTTGATAAAATTTCGAAGGAAATTGTGTGATAGGTATAATTTATCAGCAAAGCTATAAGACTAAAGCTAAAAATTTTCTCTACGTGATAAATACTAAGCAACTTCTCTTTCAAGTCTTATGTAAAGTCAAAGTCAAGTCTGCGCAATGTGGGCATGGGGAAGCTCGGAAAATTCTTGGGAGATTAAGTACGTTAGTTGACTTAAATCTCGTAGACATCTTCCCTAAATTTTAAATCTTTCCCTAAACTTTAAAGTGCATTCAGCAGAATTACGAAGAAAAAATAAAAAAACAAAGGGACAAAATAATTAAAACATCCAGAAACGGTAATTTATTTGCATTTTCAATTTCTAAGGTAAATTGTAAATTTCGGTCATATGTATTAAGGTGATCTAGAAAGCCCCTAAGTTCATTTTCACCATATTTCCAGAGCGATATTACATCATCAATATAACGCCCCTAATAGACATGTTTTAAAAAATATGAATTTTAGGCCCAATTTTCAAGGGGTTCTACATAAATGTTCGCTAATAACCCGGATGGCGGTGCTCCCATAGGGAGACCATTTTCTTGTTGATAAAAAGAATTACGGAATTGAAAATACATTGAATAATAAATACAAATTTGGAATAGGGACATTAAAACCTCGCAATCCATTCCTGTTATTGAATCTTCAATTAAATGATAGTTTTCTTCTATTTTATTTTTAAATAACTGCTCAGATGTTGCAACACCAATATTTGTGTACATAGAAACTATGTCGAAATTACTTACTATTGTATTTTCTGAAATGCTTGTATTGTAAATTTTTCCACTAAATCTACTGAATCACATATGCACAATTTTTTGGGAATAAAGCAAAGGTTTGAAAGTTGTACATAACCACTTTCCAATATTGGAAGCAGGGGCTTTCGTACATGCTACAATTGGCCTTAAGGGAATACCTTGCTTGTGTAATTTCGGTAAACCGTAAAACTTTGGGCAAAAGCTACCTCGGGGGAGAAATTTATTATACATTGGCGGGGTGATTTTGCCATTTTGTTTTAGATTCTTTAATTCGGTTATAATTGTATTCGCAAACTTATCAGTATGGTTGTGAGTCATGGAAGTATATGTATGTGTGTCATTTAAGTGTGAATAAACTTTATTATCGTAATTTAAGGTATCCATAACTTTAGGTGAATTCCCCATGTCTGCCTTTGTTATCATAATTTAAGGGTCTTTGCAAATATTAGATTAGACAAATTTTTCATTTCTTGCGAAATTTCTGGCGTCAAAGTATTAGGAGACGTAACTTTTTTTTTTGGCTGCCTTAAAGTGTATTTAAAAAACAAGACCTCATTTTACCTGGGTTAGAAATGGATGTGTAGTGTTTGTGCAACGACGATTCTGAGGATGAAACAATATCTGCCAAAGGAACTTGTTTTGGTGGAAAAGAAAATTTTGGACCCTCTTTCGTTTGGAGTACCAGTCCTGGTTGAACTTCCTTGAAGTAATGATATTAGGGCTGTTTTAAAACTTTTTTAAACAGTTTTAATGATTGAATTTTAATGTAAGTTTCTTTTATAGTGTTTTTATTCTCTTCGTCTGTTTTGCTGAGGACGGCCCTTGGATATAGGGTCGAAATATTCATTTAAAGTTGCGTTCCACTGTCTTGTATAAAAATTTCCCTGTTGTTCTACTTTTTTGTTTAAAATAAATTATATAAATATATATTATATTTGAATATAAAATCAAGAAAGAAAAAAATGATAATAATAAATAAAAATGTAATTGTAATATACATTCATTTATATAATATAGAATATAATCAACTGTATCTGGAAGCTTCATTTTGAAAGTTGAAAGGTATTGCCTCCGGAAAACAGTATTTCCAGATACCGGAAAAGGGTATTGCCTCCGGAAAACTGGACGTGGCTTCTTTTAGTAATTTTTAATTGAACTTAACGGCCTTGTAGCATCCTAGGCTATTGGGCCCGGCCCTAACTAGTGACCGAAATGCACGTCGTCAAAGCAATACCGAGATGCAGCACAATAATTTAGGTTTTGGTTGTTACTTCCTCATCAAATGTGCGTTTTTCGTATGAGAATGATCAGCTCATACAGTGGTGTCAATTGGGGCAGGGGGTTTTGCCTCCCCTAGACCATCTTGCCCGCCCCCCTAGGTTTTGAAAAATACCTTTTGGAGGTATTTTCGTAGAAAACTTGCTAAAAGTGAAAAATTTATCCCCCCCCCCCTCTAAGTATTGAAAAATACATTTTGTTCCTCTTTCTAATACTTGTTAATTGCCGTCACTTAAGTCGCAGTGCTATCTCTTACAAAATGCAATCGATCATAGATGGCTATTTTTGTTTTGTATGGAAGGAGTTAAAAAAATTGTATATTGGATAAGTACAATAAGGAGAATTACCCGGCGTCAAAACATTTCATCACAGTCGATTGTACTGGATTTCCGTTACTGACAGTTTGTTCCGTTGAAAGTTAGTTTAATAACAGGCTATATTCAAAAATTTGTATACCCTTAACAATTTTTAAATGCTGACAGTTTTCTATTTTAGTGTTATCATGGAAATGCTTGAATTAAAATAAAGTATTTTGCAGTAGGCATCAAGACATGGCTAATTGTAGAAAAAGCCAAGACAGATAGTCCGAGTAATTGAAGAGGGAAATCTGGGATAAACCCTTTCTATGATTTCCCTTTCTAAGTTTGCTGAAAGTAATGCCGTCCCAAAAAAATTCTAGTTTTTCTAGCTTTTAAAAGTCTAGACTCTGGTCATCTTTTACACTTTAATGTTGACTCCTTTGAGGACCATGATTCTTATTATTTTACCATTGTTATTATTTTACCATTTATCTTTTATTTCTTATTGTTTTTTTGTATTTGTTGTTTTTTTTTTTGTTTTTTTTTTTTTTTTTTGATAGTTAGTATAAATATGATTATTTCTGAAAGGGGTATATATCTCAACAATTTTCAACTTCAGTCGGTTTTCTATGTATTTGATTGATTCGAATAGAACCTTTGTTCTTGTTGCTTATGTTATCACGGGGTATGCTACCGTTTTACTTTTTTTTTTCAAGGTCTGCTAAAATTAATGCCCTGCGAAAAAACTAGAAATTTAGAAAATTTAAGAAGAATAATTGAAATGGAACAATTTAGATATCACCAAACAATAGCAACATCAATTTTGTAAAACAGTCTTTTGGAGATTTTGTTGTGGTGAAGAACATAAAATTTGAGTATTTTCTATGTTTTTATGCAAAGTGAAGGACCTATTTGAATGGTGATAACTCTGATCAGTCTTGACCCATAATATATTGTATATTTCTTTAGGACGTTCTGAGTGGATTGCGAGTGGGAATTGTTGTTCTACATGTGACCCAGACTGTATAGGAGAGACTTCGACGTGTAAAAGCTTTAATCCGTCTAGTCGGTTCGGTTTATCTGGGGGGGGGGGCGCATAATTCACTTTACCATTTTCTAGTGAACTTTGTTGTTTTTTGCCCATTACAAGCAAACCCTGTAATGTTTTTTTTGTAAAAAAAAAAAAAAAAAAAAAATCAACTGAAAGTAAGGGGCAACATTAAAACTTAAAACGAACAGAAATTATTACGTATATAAGGGGGGTTGCCCCGTCGCCAATACCTCGCTCTTTACGCTAAAGTTCGAATTTTGTCCCAATTCATGTGTAATGACTTCGACGTGTAAAAGCTTTAATTCCGTCTAGTCGGTTCGGTTTATCCAGGGGGGGGGGGTGCATAAGTCACTTTACCATTCTAAAAAAAATTATCTTTTCTAGTGAACTTTATTATTTTTTTGCCCATTACAAGCAAAGCTTCTTGGGCTTAGTAACTGTTTTACGTTTGTAATAGTTTTTTCGTTTAGTATTAATAAATTGATTGATTGATTGATTTTTTATTGTAGAGTTTAAGGATTGAAATTTCATTTTGGTTTAATTTTTTAATCCTCAGAATAAAATCGAAATTAATTTATTGAAAAATAGATATTTCATTTTAAAATCGTCTAGTGATTTATGCGGCAACGTGTAATTCTTTTGCAACAAAAGTATAAATATTGACTTACCTGTTTTGAGCAATAGAGGTTTTCCAGTGTAAAGCTCCCATTTATAGGGAGTCAATAGTTTTCTTTTGAACCTAAAAATCTTGTATATCTCACTTCTTTATATAAAATCTTTGAAGTTTCTTGAACATTTAGGGTAAATGTTCTTAAGTTTTAAAGTTTAAAGTCTGGAGTTTTAAAAGTTCCCGAGAGATTCAGGTTCTTAATGTTCCATTTTGTGTTGGTTTTCTTTTTTGAGAAGGGTAGTTCAGTCGAATCCTCAAGCTAATTATAACGTTCGATGGAGAATTTTTTTTGTCATTTTTAGAACTCATCCTTATTGGAGAGAATGCTCTTGAGGATTACAGCTTCAAAAGACAATCTAATGCTTTGACGCTAAAACGTGTGAAAACATCAAGACTGGAGCTTATATTTGACTTTTGAACGACACAAATAGCCTCTATATCTCCGCAAGTTCAAACACTCAAATAGCCTATATACGTATCTATATATAGCCTATATACATATCTTTATATATAGCCTATATACGTGTCTTTTCAGGTTCAAATGCCCGACGTTTCAGAGTTTACTTTTCGTCAGCTGATACATTATTTCTATACGGACCAAATTCCTTTTGTTTGTGTATCTGATTGCCTTCCACTTTTAGAATTAGCCAATCGCTTTTGTTTAACTCGCTTAACACATTTAATTGAAGATAAAGTTGAGGCTGAACTCCGCATGATGTTGGAAAAGGGGAGTGATGTCATTATGGAGTGTCTCATGCTCCTTGAAGAATCTCAGGTATTTTAATTTTTTTCTCATTTTTATTGTTATTTATCTAATTCTTGGTTCTTACTCTTTTTAATATCGTAAAGAAAATAGTTTCTGTATTGAATGTTGGATCTAGGCCACACATTGCGCATACTCTGTACCCACCCCACTCTGTTCAGAGTTTCACTCTTTGTCTCCTTCGATGAAGCCCCTACTTTATTTAAATATTTTCTTTGCTTACCATCTACCTCAAATACGTCCGTCATTCCATTTGGCCCTTATTGGGTTGCCAAACAGCATAATATTTTGCAGCATATCATTCTAAATCCGTAAAAGGTAACATAGCCGCTCTATCCCCCTTCCTTTCTATTGATCTCTGTCCCCCTTTCTATCTGTCTCTTTCTTTCTCTATCTCCTTTGTTCTCTTTCTCTCTCCCATAGTTAAAATTTGAAGAAAAAATATAAGGTCCAAAAAAGAACGATGGCACAATACTTATGAACTTCAATTTTGTAGTTTTTTTTTGTTAAGATCTGTCTTTATATATAAAGGGAAAGGCTTTTGGGATTATAGATAAAGTATGCCTGGAGTGCGGCGTATTCGCCCCAGACAATTCCCCCCCCCCCACTGGAAATACCCCCTTCTCTCCTGTTTTTTTTTGTAATTTTAGTTGTAATGTCGCCGAAATTAGTCGGTAAGAAGGACCAGCTAGTCGGTAAAATCTATTGCCCCCTCCCAAATATTTTGGCTATTGACGCCTCTGATTGGTTCCAGACCAAATCTACGGGAAGTAATTACTCGTATTTCTTAGTCCTATTCGGTTATCTCTGTGCACTTCTATCATAGAACAGCTCTTCTACAGTTGCCACTGATCTCGTATTTTTAATTTATTTTCTCTATTATAGCCTACTTTCAATTTAAAACCTTTATCTTACCCTTCTATGATACCTCAATCACCAAAAACACAATTAAAGAATTAATTTAAATAGATGAGTAAAAATAAATACTGTAGGATATTCTACATCATATGTTCTGCCTGTATTTTGGAATTTAGATATAATATTCCAAAATTCCTTCTTTTCTTGATTATTTCTATTTCTATTTCTCTTTGGCTGCTCAGTTTTGTATGATGGAAGAATTTTCCGAGGGAATAGGCCTGGCACCAGTATGTCTGTGTCTATTAACCTATACAAAAACATATAAAAGGTTGTAAAGCTGCAACTACAAACTATTCATAGTATTAAGCTGCTGGAAACGTCGAGTATTAAGAACCTCATTCAAGTATTAAGCTGCACCAGTATATCTGTGTCTATTAACCTATACAAAAACATATAAAAGGTTGTAAAGCTGCAACTACAAACTATTCATAGTATTAAGCTGCTGGAAACCTCGAGTATTAAGAACCTCATTCGAGTATTAAGCTGCACCAGTATATTTGTGTCTATTAACCTATAAAAAAACATTTAAAAGCTTTTAAAGCTGCAACTACAAGCTATTCATAGTATTAAGCTGCTGGAAACCTACTACTGTCGCTCCTTTTCCATTCAACTTCCTTTACAGTTTCTCTTTTCCATGTCCATTGAGTGTTAGATCTGGAGCTCCCTGCTCTTGTTGAGCTATTCAGTAAATATATTCTAGAGATTCCGTCGTTTTTTTATAATGTCTTCCAACTCCTCTGAGCCACACTTTCATGATAGACCTACTGAGTGGGCCCGTACCCCTTAATAGTGTTTGATGTATGATCGCCAAACATTATGCCAGAAATATCCTAAAAAATGAAAAAGCTGTAAAGATATAAATAGTGACAAAGACCACACTGGATTTCCATCATAAATACAAAACAAGTAGAAACAACTGGTTGAACTTCCCAGAAGTAAGGATGCTAGGACTGTCTTTAAAAATTTTTCAGGTTTATTGGTCATATTTTGATGTGAGTTTCTGTTATATTTTCATTTGTTCTGCTGAGGACGGCCCTTGGATATAGGGTCGAAATATTCATCTAGGGTTAAGGTGTCACTGTCTTAAGAAAAAATTCCCTATTTTTTCTACTTATTGTTTGTATTTAAGGCTGTAAAGATGTAAGGAAAGTCTGTGAAATGTTATTTTTTGTAATTTTTGTTTTAAATGCACATTCAAGTCATTTTAGAGCAGTGGTTCCCTACCGATGTTGGGCCACGCCCTACTTAGACATTTCTAAACTCCTGGCTCCCCCTCGTAATATTTAAATCTGGCTATTCAAAATTTGATGTTTATTCACTTGAAGGAAGCTAATAAGGCCATTAACCTAACAGGCCCATTAACTTGGGCTAAAAAGGCCCAATTAAAAAAAGGCCCATTAACTTGCTATCTTTTTTGGGAAGTCCTCTAGGCATATTTTATTCTAATTAAATAACAAAAAAAATTTTAACTGAAAGTAAGGAGCAACATTAAAACTTAAAACAAACAGAAATTATTGCGTATAGGAGGGGGGTAGCTCCTCCTCAACATCTCGCTCTTTACGGTAAAATTTTTTAGTACCTTAAAGAAAATTCTTACTGTTCTAATTAAATGAAAATAGTGTTTCAGGAGTCGTTCTTAAAGAATTGGGACAAAATTCAAACTTTAGCGTAAAGAGCGAGATGCTGAGGAGGAGCAACCCCCCTCATATACCTTCGTTTCAAGTTTTAATGTTGCTCCTTACTTTCAGTTGAAAAAACTTGTTTTTTCTATTTAAATTCTGATCGTTTTTGTAAATAACGCCAGGAAATCTGACTTACCTCCACGGAAAAATCCATCATCTTTACGGATTTATTCCCTTGATAATTCAATCTTGGTTAAAATTTACCCTGGACCCTTAACATCTCCACGCGTAAAACTGAGTCAGCAAAGAGAAAGCAATACGTAAGAAGAATTTTGTATCGGGCAATTTCCCCCCAGTGAAAAATTTTCCCTGAAAAATTCTCCGCCCTGGAAACTTCCCTCCCCATGGAAAATTATCCCCGTGGAAAATTCCACCAGCAGAAAATTCCCCCTTCCCCAACCGAAAAATGTATGCATAATTCCCAATAACAAATACTATACGTAAGCAATGAGCAAATTTTGTGACATAAAGACCTTTCCCCAGGGGCTGTGGGAGGAAATGATGTCTCTAAAGGCATAGTTATTTGGCCTTTCAACTATGCTGAACAAAATGGTTATCTCAAAATTTTCATCGAAGGATTTGGAGAAAAAGGAGCATCGGAGGGGGGCTAGTTGCCCTCCGATTTTCCTGGTCACATAAAAAGGGCACTAGAACTTTTAATTTCCGTTCAAATAAGCCCTTTACGAATATTCTAGTGCCACTGGATCGATACGATCACCTCTGAAAAAAAAAACAGAAAACAAAAAAACAAACGAGGAAAGGAGCTGCTTATATATATATAAAAAAAAAAAACGCATAAAAAATAATAAACACGCATCCGTGATCTTTCTTCTGGCAAAAAATACAAAATTACACATTTTTGCAGATAGGAGCTTAAAGCCCCTACAGTAGGGTTTTCTGATACGCTGAATCTGATGGCGGGACTTTCATTAGGATTTTATGATTATTAAGGGATGTGTTCCCCCTTTTTTCGAAAATCAGGCAAATTTTCTCAGGACCGTAATCTTTAATGAGTAAGACTAAACTTGATGAAACTTATATATTTGAAATCATCATCAAAATCCGATTCTTTAGATATATATTGGTATAAAAAACCCGTTTCTTAGAGCTTTGGTTACTATTGAGCCGGGTCGCTCCTTACTTACAGTTAGCTACCACGAACTGTTTGATGAAAAATATTTTCTGAATACAACACCTTTTATGCAATGTACAACGTCATTGCAATGCTATCATGTATCTTTAAATGCATTTGAATGTGACGGGATTTTGAATTGAATGTCATTACTTCTTTTCTTTCAAAATTAAGGTTCTAAAGTATAGTCAGCCGAAAGTTGCTCGTCCTGCCCATGATCCACCGATATATTGCCATGCCCCACCGGTGGCAGGACGTTGCCACCGTTGTAATATATAGGACGTTGCCACCTATTTATTGCCTGATCCACCTATATATTGCCATACCCCACCGGTGGCAGGACGTTGCCACCGTTGCAATATATAGGAAGTTGCCAGCTATATATTACCTGATCCACATATATATTTCCATACCCCACCGGTGGCAGGACGTTGCAACCGTTGCAATATATAGGACGTTGCAGCCGTTGCAATATATAGGACGTTGCCACCTATATATTGCCTGATCCACCTATATATTGCCATGCCCCACCGGTGGCAGGACGTTGCCACCGTTGCAATACATAGGACGTTGCCACCTATATATTGCCTGATCCACCGATATATTGCCATATCCCACCGGTGGCAGGACGTTGCCACCGTTGCAATATATAGGACGTTGCCACCTATATATTGCCTGATCCACTGATATATTGCCATGTCCCACCGGTGGGGCAACCGCCCCACGTTGGGAATCACGGTTTTAGAGTCTTAAATCGGGAGGGTCTTGCCTTTTCTGGGGCTATTCAATAAACGCATTCTAGAGATAAGGTCTTTTTGTTGTCAATGGATTTTCTAAGCAATCTAAGCCGCACTTTCAGTTGTAGACATATGAACTGGGCTCCAACACCATATATAAAGAGTAGAGCTTGGTATATGATCAGTAGACGTTATGCCAAAAGTATCTTTTAAAAACGAAAAGGCTGTGTATAAATGCTATGAAGCGTAATTTGTTCATGTTTATTTTAGATTCACAATGCTGAGCAACTGTCTGATTGGTGCCTAACATATTTGGCTTGCAATTATAACATGGTTTGCAGGAAAGCCCCCAAGGTGCTTAGGCAGCTACTTCCTGAAAATCAGGCTGAAGTCGCGAAAAAACGATGGCCACCTGTCTGGTAAGTTTGGGTTTTATATATTACTATCTTACCCGTTGTTTTGATCTCAAAAGAACGGAAATTAAAGGGAAATCCCCTCCCGTGGAAATCTTCCTCTCTGTGGAAAATCCCCCCACCTCCAGAAAATTCAAGCTCGATTAGCTCGATAACATGGCTTTAGGATTCTTATACGTGTTTAATTTCATTGCATTATTTCCATTAAGACCACACCCCTTTTTAGGAGAGTCCAATTATTATTTCTAAAATTAGGCTCACTTTCATGTGCTAAAAGCTTTTTACCAGCAACTTTAAAATTAACAATTTCATACATCCAAAATCAGCATAATTAATAAATATTGTTGCTAATAAAAGCTTCTTTTCTTAGAGTTTGGTTTCTAATGCCAAGGGTCACTCCTCACTTACAGTTTTTTTTTTACTACAAATTGCTACAACCAAGGCTCTTAAATGTGAGGAAGGCTACTACCCCTTCCTCCAATCCTCTTTTTTGCGTTCAAGTTTGATATCAAACAGTTCGAGGTAACGAACTGTAAGTAAGGAGCGACCCGGCTCAATGGTAACCGAAACTCTATAAAACGGGTTTTTGATACCAATAGATACATCAAAAGAATCAAATTTCAACGATGATTTCAAATATAGAAGTTTCATCAAGTTTAGTGCTACCTATCAAAAGTTACGCACCTGAGGAAATTTGGCTGATTTTCAAAAAAAGGGGGAAAGACCCCTTAAAAACTATAGAATCTTAATGAAAATCATACCATCTTATTCAGCGTATCAGAGAACCGTACTGTAGAGGTTTCAACCTCCTATCTACAAAAATGTGTAATTTTCCATTTTTTGTCAGAATAAAGATCACGGTTGGGTTTGTATTTGTTTGTTTTTTTTTTTGTTTTTTTTTCCCAGGGGTGATCGTTTCGACCCCGTGGTCCTAGAATATCGTGGGAGGGCTCATTGGAACGGAAATTAAAATTTCTATTGCCCTTTTTAAGTGACCAAAAAAAATGGAGGGCAACTAGGCCCCCTCCCACGCTCATTTTTTTCCCAAAGTCACCCGATCAAAATTTTGAGATAGCCATTTTGTTCAGCATGGTCGAAAATATGATAAAAATGTCTTTTAGGATGACTTGATCCCCCAAAGTCCCCAGGGGGAGGGCTGAAAGTTATGAACTTTACTCAATGTTAACATATTGTATTGGTTATTGGGAAGTATACAGCCTTTTTCTGAGGGGATTTTTTCTGGGAGGTGGGGGCCGGAGCGGGTCGGGGGCTATCTGGAAGGATCTTTCCATGAAGGAAGTTTTCATGGGGGAAGGGAAATTGCCATGAAGGGGGCGCCGGACTTGCCAGCATTATTTATTGGTTATTGGGAAGTATACAACCATTTTCAGGAAGGATTTTTTCTGGAGGGGGGGGGTAGAGGCGGGGCTTACTCGGGAGAATTTTGTTAGGGTGGATGGTTATGGGGGTTATGGAAAATTTCGATGACGCGGGCGCCGGATTTCAAAGCATTATTTGAGAAACTATCAGAAGTTAAATAAAAAAAAAACAAGTTTTTTCAAAAGAAATGTAAGAAGGAATATTAGAACTTAAAACGAACAGAAATTATAACGTATTGGGGGTTCTCCCCCAAGTCAATACCTCGCTCTTTACGCTACAGTTTTTTTTTAGTGCTTTCAAAAGAGCTATCTATTCTAATTAAACGGCCTTTGTGATTCAGGGGTTTGTGAATCAAATTTTTTTTTAACTTTTAACGTAAAGAGCGTGGTAAATAGATACATCAAAAGAATCAGATTTTAATGCTGATTTCAAATATATAAGTTTTATCAAGTTTAATTCTACTCATCAAAAGTTAGGTGCCTGACAAAATTTGGCTGATTTTTGAAAAAAGGAGGAAAGACACCCTAAAAGTTATAGAACCTTAATGAAAATCACACCATCATATTCAGCGTATCAGAGAACCCTACTGTAGAGGTTTCAAGCTTCCATCTACAAAAATGTGGAATTTTGCATTTTTTGCCAGAAGAAAGATCACGGGTGCGTGTTTATTTGTTTTTTGTTTTTGTTTTTTTTTCCCCAGGGGTGATCGTATCGACCTAGTTGTCCTAGAATATCGTGGGAGGGCTCATTGGAATGGAAATTAAAAGTTCTAGTGCCCTTTTTAAGTGACCAAGAAAAATGGAGGGCAACTAGGCCCCCTCTCACGCTCATTTTTTTCCCAAAGTCACCTGATCAAAATTTTGAGATAACCATTTTGTTCAGCATGTTCGAAAATATAATAAGTATGTCTTTTAGGATTACTTAATCCCCCGAAATTCCCGGGGGGAGGGCTGAAAGTTATGAATTTTACCCAATGATTACATATAGCATTGGTTATTTGGAAGTATACAGACGTTTTCTGGGGAGATTTTTCCTGGTGGTGGGGGAGGGAGGTGGGTCGGGGGGTATGGGGGAGGATCTTTCCATACAGGAAGTTTTCCTGAGGGCAGGGACATTGCTATGAACGGGACCCCGGGCTTCCCAGCATTATTTAAAAAAAGATCAGAAATTTAATATAAAAAAACAAGTATTTCAACTGCAATAGCAGCAACGTCAAAACTTCAAATGAACAGAAAATATTACATAAATGATTGGGGTCACCCCCTAGTCAATACCTTGCTCTTTAAGCCAAAGATTTTTTAGTACTTTCATAAGAGCTATTTATTCTAATTAACAGCCTTTGTGATTAAGCGGTCATTTTTAAAGAATTGGAACAAAATTCAAACTTTAGCTTAGAGAGCAAGGTATTGACTAGAGGGCCAACCCACTAATAAACAAATTAAAAATATATGAATATAGAAGTTCGTTACGTAAGTTAATTCGTAAGTTACGTATATTTATTACTAATAAAAACGTTCGTAAATAAAATTACACAAGTTTCGAGAAAGCCATTTAACTAAATAAAAGTAAATTAATATGAAAATTTTGTCTTTATTATTCATGTACGGTGAGCAAAGATAAAAACCTTCATTTATTCAAAAACGTTCAAAAATTCAATAAAAAAAAACAAGTTTTTTTAACTGAAAGTAAGGACCGACATTAAAACTTAAAACGAAAAGAAATTATTCCGTATATGAAAGGGACTGTCCCCTCCTGAACGCCTCGCTCTTTACGCTAAAGTTTGACTCTGTCTCACAACTTTATTTTTTAAAACAATAAAAAACTTTAGCATAAAGAGCGAGGCGTTGAGGAGGGGACAGTCTCTTTCATATACGTATATTTATTACTAATAAAAACGTTCGTAAATAAAATTAAACAAGTTTAGAGAAAGCCATTTAACTAAATAAAAGTAAATTAATATGAAAATTTTGTTTTAATTATTCATGTACGGTGAGCCAAGATCAAAACCTGCATTTATTCAAAAACGTTCAAAAATTAAATAAAAAAAACAAGTTTTTTAAACTGAAAGTAAGGAGTGACATTAAAACTTAAAACAAACAGAAATTATTCCGTATATGAAAGGGACTGTCCCCTCCTCAACGCCTCGCTCTTTACGCTAAAGTTTGACTCTGTCTCACAACTTTATTTTTTAAAACAATAAAAAACTTTAGCGTAAAGAGCGAGGCGTTGAGGAGGGGACAGCCCCTTTCATATACGGAATAATTTCTGTTCGTTTTAAGTTTTAATGTCACTCCTTACTTTCAGTTTAAAAAACTTGTTTTTTTTATTTAATTTGTATAACAACGGGTAGCTTCAAATCTAATGGATTTTATAGTCAGTTTTATAATCCAATAAATTTGGGTTCACCATAAAAAGCCGATTCTTTATATATGTATATTGTAAACAAAACTCCTATTTTAAATTTTTGGTTACTATTTTATCTAAATAAATAGAGTATAATATTAAAAAATATACAAAATCCTTTTCTAATGCATATTTTCAAATTCTTCTTATTTTATTTCTTTTATCCTTTTGTGTTTGGTCTGTACTGAGATATTCTGGATATAACTCCTTTCCTCTTCCTTTCTAGAAAATAAATTTGTCACCTTCATATATTTGTCACATAGTTTTCCCACATTTCCTTTCACTATTCTAACTTTTCCAACCTTTTAAAACTCATATAAAATCACAATTAAAAAAACAGCCTTTTTTAAACGTTGCGTACTTTTTCGGACTTTTTTCTTTCGTCAGTAGACTATTTCACTTTTTGTCACCGGCAACAATGATGATATGGTTTTGGCCCTCTGAACTTACTGGAGTAATCAGTATGGCCCTAAGGCTGGAAAGTTTGGAGACCCCTGGTTTAGACCATCTTCGCCCGTTTGGGCCATTGGACCACAGAGAAATAGAGTTTAATAGTGAAAATTGCGATGATTGGAAAAATTTAATGATTTTTATTGGCTTAATATTTGTCACAAAGAACCAATTTTGGTTTTAAAAAGGCAGAGTTATCTTTCTCTCCTAAAATTGATCTTCATTATCAGTCTAGATTGTTGCTAAAAGTTAGTTATATCGAAGCATCGATTAGCCCAGCTTAAAAAGGGGGGCTGCTTTTCTCTCCAGAAACAAGGAATAAATTTGATTGAGTTGTGAAAGTTTTAATTCTTTTTAACTGGTTTTACTTTTTGGTTTTCTTATGTACTAAAACAACTATGACTCTTGAAAATGCCAAAGCGTAGACCAAAGATTTAGTGATCTGTAAACCAGTGTACAAAAAATAACTGACTCTCTTTATTTTAATAGAAGATGTAAAACAATAACAGAAATAGAGAGAAATAAATATATTCAGAAAGTATTAGGTTCATTAACTTGTTAGAGAATTTTAAATACATATACAAGGTATACATTAATTGCAAACAAGACTTAAAACATATCAAATATTTCAGTGAACAGTTTTAGCTAATGAAATGTAGAATAAACAGAATTTTAAGGATATGTTTAGAATTTTAAGCCTTAATTAAGCTTAAAATTAACATTTTAAGGCATTTAACAAGCTATAAATTAATTGCAAACAAGACTTAAAAAATATCAAATATTTCAGTCAACAGTTTTAGCTGATGAAATGTAGAATAAACAGAATTTTAAGGATATATGTATAATTCTAAGCCTATTTAAACATATATTTTTACATTGTTAACCATTTTAAGCTTTAATTAAGCTTAAAATTTACATTTTAAGCCATTTAACAAGCTATAAATTAGTTACAAACAAGACTTAAAACATATCAAATATTTCAGTGAACAGTTTTAGCTAATGAAACGTAGAATAAACAGAATTTTAAGGATATGTTTAAAATTTTAAGCCTTAATTAAGCTTAAAATTAACATTTTAAGGCATTTAACAAGCTATAAATTAATTGCAAACAAGACTTAAAACATATCAAATATTTCAGTCAACAGTTTTAGCTGATGAAATGTAGAATAAACAAAATTTTAAGGATATATGTATAATTCTAAGCCTATTTAAACATATATTTTTACATTGTTAACCATTTTAAGCTTTAATTAAGCTTAAAATTAACATTTTAAGCCATTTAACAAGCTATAAATTAGTTACAAACAAGACTTAAAACATATCAAATATTTCAGTGAACAGTTTTAGCTAATGAAACGTAGAATAAACAGAATTTTAAGGATATGTTTAAAATTTTAAGCCTTAATTAAGCTTAAAATTAACATTTTAAGGCATTTAACAAGCTATAAATTAATTGCAAACAAGACTTAAAACATATCAAATATTTCAGTCAACAGTTTTAGCTGATGAAATGTAGAATAAACAGAATTTTAAGGATATATGTATAATTCTAAGCCTATTTAAACATATATTTTTACATTTTTAACCATTTTAAGCTTTAATTAAGCTTAAAATTAACATTTTAAGCCATTTAACAAGCTATAAATTAGTTACAAACAAGACTTAAAACATATCAAATATTTCAGTGAACAGTTTTAGCTAATGAAACGTAGAATAGACACAATTTTAAGGATATGTTTAAAATTTTAAGCCTTAATTAAGCTTAAAATTAACATTTTAAGGCATTTAAAAAGCTATAAATTAATTGCAAACAAGACTTAAAACATATCAAATATTTCAGTGAACAGTTTTAGCTAATGAAACGTAGAATAAACGGAATTTTAAGGATATATTTAAAATTTTAAGCCTTAATTAAGCTTAAAATTAACATTTTAAGGCATTTAACAAGCTATAAATTAATTGCAAACAAGACTTAAAACATATCAAATATTTCAGTCAACAGTTTTAGCTGATGAAATGTAGAATAAACAGAATTTTAAGGATATATGTATAATTCTAAGCCTATTTAAACATATGTTTTTACATTGTTAACCATTTTAAGCTTTAATTAAGCTTAAAATTAACATTTTAAGCCATTTAACAAGCTATAAATTAGTTACAAACAAGACTTAAAACATATCAAATGTTTCAGCTAATGAAACGTAGAATAAACAGAATATTAAGCATATATTTGTAATTTTAAGCCTTTTAAAGCATATATTTTCACATTCTTAATCATTTTGAGGCTTTTTTTGATAATTTTACGAGTAGAGGGGGATATAGTTTCATATAAATCAAGGGGAACTACTAGGCCTCTCTGCTGAGAGCCAAGGAAATATGAACAAAACTTGTTCTCTGTTTTGCCTACACTGCGATTCTTTTTTTGTAAATTTAAACTTCGGTACTTGAACTTCTAACTGTTCGAAAAAACTGTTATTCAAACAACAAATTGCAGAGCCAAATGCCTGTTTTTTTTGTTTTTTTTACAATATTTGGGTTTATGAATGTCAGTGACAGTGAAACCGGTCGGAGGTATACAGTCTCGAACTGACCGCTTCGATATAAATTGTGCATTTTATTTTCGTTGCATTAGATATATATTTTCTCTTTATTAGCCTTTAAAAAGTATGATTCTTCTGTCGAAAAAATTCGATTTTGTGGCTAGCTTTATGTTCGAATTGCGGCTGAAAACCGAGGTTCAATCGTAACTGAATTTATTCGTGGTATATCCACAAGTATGAACACATGTGTTTTGTTCATTTACAGCGTCCTAATTTTCTTCTTTTTTTTAGGTATTTAAAGGACCGGGACTATTACGAAAAATGCATAAAAGAGCAGACCAAAGACTTAGTGATTGAGAAACCAGTAAAGCGTACAAGGAATAATTCTGGTTGTTTGTGTTTTACTAGTAAAGCCGCAAAAGAATCTGAAGAAAAAGGATATCATTCAGTGTAATTTAATCATTCATTTTTTATTTATTGTGCTTTATTTTAACATTTTCGCCATTTTTATTCTCGGAAAATTCGACCTAAGAACTTTTTGATCAATTCTACCTAAGTCACCCTACCAAAAATAAGTAGAAAAATTAACTATAATATTTCCGTATTTTTGGAAAATTTGACTTATTGGTCATTTCCACTTAGGTTCCCCTGTAAAATCTATATTTATTATAAAATTTACTCCAATATTTCCATAATTTTGTCTTATTTTTGTAAAATTCGACTTAGAAAATTCGATTCATACGAAATTTCGAAGTATGACCTTGCAGGTTTTTACCAAAAAGCTACAATCAAAATTCATTTTTTAATTCTATCTCCATTCGTAGAGCTCCACCTCCTTTCATAGACCTTATACGCTAAATATAATTATGTAACTTAACAACTACATTCAGTTGTCGTATGATTGACTAACATTTCTGTAATATATATAACCTGAGTTTTAACCACACCCGTGTAAGAAGTTAAAAAATATTCCATCAAGAATGTTTACCTTTTTTAGCATGACTAGAATATTTTTTAAGCATACATTCAAATAACATTATTTCGTAGTTACAATTTAGTATTTAGTAAACTTATATTTTAGCTAATTTCAAAGGATTTGTGGTATAATTCCTCGGTTGAAAAAAAGATCTTACTACCCTTTCTACAATTTCTTCTAATTCTAGATAAGACTGTGATTTTGAGTTTTTTTGTTTTTTTTTCTTGGCTGGTGTTATTATGATTTATTATTGTGCTACAAGGGCACTCTTATGTTTTGTAAGGGTATTCTTGTGTATTATCAAATTATAACGTGTAAGTGATTCGTTCCCGATGTTATTGAATTGTGATTTTATTAAATGTGGCTTTACTAATAAAATTACGACGTTCTTCTACCCCAGAGAAACAGCAAGAGTGCTTGTAAAAAAAATTTTGTGACTCGAAAATTTTCTTTATTTTTGGCTTAAGATATCATACAGTGCAACCAATACCCAAAATGCAAAATTGCAAAAGTATAGTTGAAGTGCAGTCAAAATGTGTTAACTACAATCTTTCTGCATATTGTGAAACAAGAATAACCCCAATTGAGCATTAATACCGAAATAATACATGGAAGGCCCTTTACTTATGGATTTCTGATTAAGAGAATATGAGGGTATTTTGAGAATTTGTTAGGTAAACTTCATGAACTTCATTTGCGGTCTATAAAAGAAGTTGCTGGGTAGTTTTCGCTTGAAAAAAGAAATTATTGTCTTTTGTCAGAGTTTGAAAAATGATATTGTCTTATGCAACATGAGTAGGCCATATATCACATTTTATTATTTGACAGGGAAGAGAAATTAACGTTTTAACGAAATTTAACGAAACGTTTTAACAAAATGACTAAAGTATTGTTTCCCAGAGGAAATGCTTTAATTTACGCTATATTGTTATAATAATTTGCCTACATCATCACCGTTTGTAGTATGTAAGTTTTTGGGATAGTTTTTCTGTTAGAGGTACTAAAGAAATTAAGGTAATAAGGAGGTACTGAAGAGGCACTATGGGTACTCTAGAGGTACTAAACAGAAAATTTATTTCCAAAAGTGTATCTATCACAAGCCTAGGTATTTTTCGGTGAAATACCTGAAAAAAGCGTAGATTCTATAGGTTTCTATTCTGATGAATGCTAGTTTTATCTCAGTATTTGCATTCATCGTAAGCTTTCTTTGTCAAATATTTTGTAGTAGATTTCGTTTTTCTTTATTTTTTTCACTTTTTTTTTTTAATCGGTTAGAGCCCAAACGATGAAATTAATTGCTAAATTGCTGACGTTGACGTTCTTGTCGATTTTGATGCTCATCGATTAGGATCTAATGAAGATAAACTAATTTTGTATCTCGAAACTTTTTTCTGGGGTGTTTCAAGGTTCTATAGGTTTCTATTATGATGAATGCTAGTTTTATCTCGGCATTTGCATTCATCGTAAGCTTTCTTTGCCGAATCTTTTCGTTCTTCTTACTTTTTTTCATGTTTTTTTTTTTAAATCGGTTGAAGTTCTTGTCGATGTTGATGCTCATTGCCTAAGATCTAATGAAGATAAACTAATTTTGCATCTCAAAAAATTTTTACTAGGTTTTAGTTTTCTTTATTTTTACCTCTTTTTTTTAATTCAGTTTGAACCCGAAATGATGAAGTTAATTGCTAAATTGCTGAAGTTGAAGTTTTTGTCAGTTTATAGTATTAATCCCCCAAAATCTAAGGAAGGTAAACAAGTTATTCTGCCCGAAACTTTGATTTTTAAAGGTGTCCACGCTCTATTGGTTTTGTTTGCTGAATTTTTAACATATTTTTTAAACATACTGGCACTAAAATCTTGAAAAAAAAGAAAGAAAAGAAAAAGGAACGAGAAAACAAAAACCTGGGTGTCTTCTGACCAAGGATGAAGTCATATGTCCAAAGTCTGAGGAATGCAAGCAAATTGTCCCGTCTAAAACTCTTATTTTTGAGGTTTTAAGGGTTCTAGTTGTTTCTTTGCCGAATGTTAAACATGTCTGAACTCATTGGCACTAAGTTACCAAAATTAGAAAAAAATAAATAAAACGATTAAAACAAAAATCTGGGTGTCATCTGGCCAAGGATGAAGCCAGTGACTCAGCTATATTAGCAGTTTTTTACTGATTTTGTCTTATTTATGTCTTAAAAACTGCCCACTGAAAATAAGATTTTCACTTCCCTGTAAAAAAAATATGAAAATTACAGCTAAAAACAGATGATTAGAACACATATCTATGAATATATAATGTATAGAAAAACCAAATTTTTCAAAGATCAAAATATCAAGAAATAAAAGAAAAATCAAATTTTCTTAGAAGCAAAATGTAGTAAAGGATAAATTTCGAAAAAGAAAAAGAGAAAACACATTTGAACAAAAGTTCTGTTACAAGAAGTGTCTAAAACAGAGGAAGCTGGCAACTCCTGTGTATAGCAAAAACTGTATTAAATAGGGCAAAATGAAATTCCACAAACATAATACTGAAAAGGCCCTCTGCTGAGAAAACAAACATATGTGACATAACACTGATTCATTTTGATTTGAATAAAATTTGACAAAAATTATTCTTTAATAGAAAATATTAAAGCCTATAAAAATAAATATCGGTTAGCCCTTTGGTTTTTGGGTCTGTTGATATTTTTTTTTTTTTTTTTTTTTTTTTTTTTTTTTTTTTGAGAATTCATGAATTCATCCTCTCCTTCGCCGCACTTAGCGTAGTTCTGATGCTTCAACTTTTTTCCCCTAATATATCTAGACATTCTAAATAACGAGTTTGTGTTCAATTTTTAAAATAGAGTTTTTGTGAACGTGGGTTGGGAGGTGGGGTGGGAGGGGACTTACCACGGTCGTTACATGGACATGTACTTCTTATGTTGAAGACATTTAATTTGACAGGAGTAAACTATTACAAATAAATATTGCACCAAAAACCTGTGGCAAAAAGGCTGTTCTAAATATCTAGAGATATGAATGCAGAGACTTCGATTGTTTCTGATGATTTTGTGGCCAATGAAAAACTACCGAAATAAGCAATTTTGCTATTACTGTATCCCGACTTGTGTTTCTTCTCAAAGAGCACGCTAACAAGAAATGATGGGTCGCTTTTTTTGCAGAGAGAATAAAGGGATAGTATTATAATGCATTAAAATTGTCATTTTTGTATATTTTAATTGCCTTTTATTATGTAATTTTGTATGCCTTTGTGATATTTCTCTTTTGCTTGTACATTCTAATGTATAGAGCATTTTGTTGTAGACGATTTCTCGTCGCCCTTCTTTCAGCTTCTGTTTCTTTTATAATTAAAGCACTAGTATTCAAGCAACTATTTATTTGTGTTTGTTTAGTTTGAGGTAAAAGTACTCATTTAGCGAAGGGCAATAGTAAGGGCAAGGGTAATTTAACTAAGAGCAGGACAAGGACAGGCAAGGGCGCATGAATTTATCTCGCAGGGAACAAAGATTATGCTTGTAGCGATAGCTGCTATGGTAACTATTGCTTTGGTTAATCTTAGTAGTAATTAAGAGAAAAATCCGAAAAAAGAGTTTTTCAAAGAAAAGTAAAGAGCTGTGTGAAACCTAAGACGAGTATAAAATAGATTTTTAAAATAACTAAATTTTAAAATTTCAAAATAATCCAAGGTTAAAATGACTAGAAATTACTATGAATGAACAACTGAAACCCAAAAGAGATTGACAAAACAATTTGCCATTAATAAATAAATCATTGAACAATCAAGTAAAACTTAAGACGGACAGAAATTACCACAAACATGATTAGGGCTAATGCCTTCTCCCTTCTCTGACCTTACACGTACTATTACGTCACTTATGAAAAACTCATATATTTTGAATAGTGTTTTTTAATTTGTCAAATCATTGACGAATAGTAAAACATAAAATTAAATCACCGTAATATTCAAGATGACTGGAAAGAATTAATGAAAATAACTAAATGTTTAATATATAATGATGTTAATTCTTTTAAATCTCAGCAATTCAAGATTTAACAGATTTTTCAAGGAAAAATTTATTATTTATTTTTCAGTGTTGTAATTATAAAAGAAAAGTTTTAAAATATATTTGGTTTTCAGTAAAGCGCAAATGACGCAATAACTTTTAGAACATTTAGAGGAGGGGCAGTAGCCCTATTCGTATTTATTGTAATTTTCTATGTATTTTAAGTTTTACTTGATTATTCATTTTATACTTTACTCATTTTAGGATTTATTAGGACTTTATTTCCATTCGTCTTTGGTTTTCATATGTCTTAACTTTTCTTTGAAAAACTTCTATTTCGAAGGAAGTTTTTAAAATAATCTTTGTTCGTTTTTTATTCACAAAGTCTTATTAATGCTTAAACTAAATTTTCGTACTATGGTAATTTTGACAACCTGAGTACACATAGAGTCTTAGGATTTAGTCCAACACCCCCCCCCCCCAATATTCTTTGAATATTTTCAACCTAGTACCCTCAGTCGTTCCTGAGAAATTGCACATGTGCCCTTTTCACAGCCTGGATGCACATATTTTCTTTTGATTTAGTTCTACTTCCGTCAGCTTCCTTCTACCTTTCACTGTTCCTGAGATATTGCAGATGAATACACATAATTTATTTTGATTATGTTCAACATCCTCTTCAACGTTACCTGAAACTCAAGTTTATGCTCTTAAATATTCCATATATATTGCAGATACGCTCGTTGACAAGCTGGTTGCACAGTATGGTTTGGATTTAGTTCAGCATCCTCCTCAATATTTCCTGAAAATTTCAACTTAATATCCTTAGCCATTCCAGAGAATTGCAGATGCGCCTGTTTGGCAACCTGGATTCACAAAGTGCCCTATTTTGTTTAGTTCCACATTCTTCTCAACATATCCCGAAAGGTCCAACTTAATATTTGTAGCCTTTCCTGAGAATATTGCATATACGCCCATTTGACAACCTGGCTGCACATAGTTTCTTTTGATTTTGTTCAACATCTCCCTCAGCATTCCCCAAAAGTTTCAGCTTAACACCCTTAGCCGTTCTTGAGATATTGCAGATACGCCCCCTTGACTAGCTGGAGGTACATAGTTTCTTTTGATTTAGTTCGAAATTCCCTGAAAGTTTTAATTTGATACCGTTAGATATTGCAGCTATGCCCTTTTGACAACCTGGATGTATACAGTCTCTTTTAATTTAGTTCAACATTCCTTGAGAGTTTCAACTTAATACCCTTAGCCGTTTCTAAGATCTTTGGAGTTCCCTCCGAAGTTTCTACAATCACCTCTTCGACATGAAATGGCTCTGGAGAAAAAATAAATAAATAATAAAAAATGCTTTGAAGACTTGTGGCTTATTACTTTCTTTACCGCAGGCAACGCCAGAGCGGTTAATCTGGAAAGTTTGTCGCAAAATAGAAATATGGGAGTTCCGAGAAAGAGTTTGAAATCCCTCGAAAATGACAGTGGGTCGCAAAAAGCGCACCATTTGAATCACTATGGTCGAAAACTATATAGAAGAAAAACAGTCCCCTCCCTTGAACAATCATTGGAAGCACCTTGGTGTCTACTTTTTTTTCTACCTTTGTGTCTACTTTTTTTTTATCGAATCATTGGTTGGTAAATATTGGGAGATGCCTCATCTGAACGGTAATTGCAATAACTAATGTTCTTTTTAAGTAACAAAAGAGCAAAGTGTAATTTTCACCTAATTTAAGCCACAAACCATCACTTCTGCCCAGACGGTTGAAACATCAGGGAACACAAATTTTAAGATGGTCTAAAACATTTGCCATGGTCTAAAACATTTGCCATGGTCTAAAACATTTGCCATGGTCTAAAACATTTGCCATGGTCTAAAACATTTGCCATGGTCTAAAACATTTGCCATGGTCTAAAACATTTGCCATGGTCTAAAACATTTGCCATGGTCTAAAACATTTGCCATGGTCTAAAACATTTGCCATGGTCTAAAACATTTGCCATGGTCTAAAACATTTGCCATGGTCTAAAACATTTGCCATGGTCTAAAACATTTGCCATGGTCTAAAACATTTGCCATGGTCTAAAACATTTGCCATGGTCTAAAACATTTGCCATGGTCTAAAACATTTGCCATGGTCTAAAACATCAACTTGAGGTTGAGTTCCCATCTTGAAAAACGGAGAAAATGTGGCAAAAAACAAGGTGGACGTGAATGCTGTAGTGAGTTCCGCGTATTTTCATGAACCATCTCCTGACTAGCTGGCTTTTGTAACATCGTAAAGAGTTCAGTGGTTTATCTTAAACCTCTTGGCCATATTTATGTGGTTTTGTGCAAATTTATCTTGATAATGCCATTGTAAAGTGCAATATGACACCAAAAATGGAATTTTTTGGAGCCATTTCTGGAGTTAAAAGCTGGAAAGCATAAAATGGATTCCATTATAATTTCCGTGGTCAGAAACTTAACTGGATGTTTGAAAATTCCCCTCCCAGCTCCTGTAGTAAATTATAACTAAAAATTTGTTTTCAAACAAAACTGCCTTAATAAAATAATTATTGAAGTTTGATTTTTGACTAACAACCGTTATTTATGGTTATCTTAGTAGTAAAAGTTGATCGCGAAACAAATGTTTTGGGAGTTTTGAAAAAGAGGTTGAAAAGCTAATGTCCCTTTTTTATTCGTTTAACTTTTCCAACATGAACAGAACATTGAAACATCGTAGAAAGATGCTTAAGGGCACAGTTGAAATCTGAAGGTTACATCTATATGTTTAATATAAATTTGTGTAAGTATAAACTTATCACCATCGTAAGGTGGGTTATCATAGGCAGCGCGCTAGCGCTGCCTAAGTAAAGAACGATATGGCCACAATGTGTTTTTTTTTCTTCGACAGGCACTTCGTATCGAAGGAGTTGTCTTCGTTTCTTCATATAGAAACTTCGAAAACGGCTCATTCGATTGGAAATTGGGGTGGCTAGTGCCATTTAATAGTCAAAGTGATTGGAGGGCAACTAGCCCCCCACGCCCACAAGTCCCCCAAACACAGCCAATCAAAATTTTGAGATAGCTATTTTGTCCAGCGTAGTTGATTTCCAAATATAAAGTATCTTTTGGAGAGGATATACTCCCACAACCCTCGGGGCAAGGGTTTTAAGTTATTCCCTGAGGGCATATAAGAACAATGTTGGCACAATGCACCCTTTATTATTTTTTTCCTTTAGAGCAGGGCACTTCATATGGAAGGGGTCGTTGTAGAGACTTAAAAAGGGACTCATTGGATTGGAAATCGAGAGCTCTAGGACCCTTTTTAATGGTCGAAAGTGACTGTAGGGCAGCTATCTCTCCCACGCCCATCAATCCCCCAACCCATCCAATAAAAATTTCGACATAGCCATTTGGTCAGTGTAATTGATTTCCTCATAGAAAATGTGTTTTTTAGGAGGACACTCCCCCACAAACCTCAGGGCAAGGGTTTTAAGTTGTGCCCTGGGGGCATATAAGGTTTTATAGAAGGTGTTGTCGTAAAAACTTCAAAACAGGCTCATTCGATTGGAAATTCGAAGGGCTAGTACCCTTTTTGATAGTCGAAAGTGATTGGAGGGCAACTAGCCCCCCCACGCCAATTATTCCCCCAGCACACATCCAATCAAAATTTTGAAATAGCGATTTTGTTCAGCGTAGTTGATTTCTAGATAGAAAATATCTTTTTGAGGAGGACATTCCTTCACAACCCTCGGGGCAAGGGTTTTAAGTTATGCCCTGAGGGCATATAAGAACAATGCTGGCACAAAAGGGACTCATTCGATTGGAAATCGAGAGTTCTAGGGCCCTTTTGAAGTCTCATTCGAGACTTCAAAAGGGACTCATTCGATTGGAAATCGAGAGTTCTAGGGCCCTTTTTAATAGTCGCAAGTGATTGGAGGGCAACTAGCCAACCCCCCCCCCCACGCCCATCATTCCCCCAAACACACCCAATCACAATTTCGAGATAGCCATTTTGTTCAGCGTAGTCGATTTCCAGATAGAAAATATGTTTTAGAGGAGGAAACTCCCCCACAACCCTCAGGGCAAGGATTTTAAGTTATGCCCTGGGGGCATATAAGGTTTTTATAGAAGGCATTGTCGTAAAACTTTTCAAAACAGGCTCATTCGATTTGAAATTCAAAGGGCTAGTGCCCTTTTTAATAGTCGAAAATGATTGTAGGGCAACTAGCCCCCCCCCCCCCGCCCATCATTCGCCCAAACACATCCAATCAACATTTTGAGATAGCCATTTTGTTCAGCGTAGTTGATTTCCAGATGGAAAATAGGTTTTTGATGAGGAAACTCCCCCACAGCCCTCAGGGCAAGGGTTTTAAATTATGCCCTGGGTGCATATAAGGTGTTTAAAGAAGACGTTGTCGTAGAAACTTCTAAAAAAGCTCATTCGATTGGAAATTCAAAGGGCTAGTGCCGTTTTTAAAAGCCGAAAGTGATTGTAGGGCAACTAGCCCCCCCCCCATGCCCATCATTTACCCAAACACATCCAATCAAAATTTTGAGATTGCCATTTTGTTCAGCGTGCTGATTTCCATTTAGAAAATATATTTTTGAGGAATACACTCCCTCACAACCCTCAGGGTAAGGATTATAAGTTATGCCCTGGAGGCATATACGGTTTTATTGAAATCTTTTTCGTAGAAACTTGAAAAAAGACTCATTCGATTTGAAATTTAAAGGGATAGTACTTTTTTTTAATAGTCGAAAATGATAGGGGGGCAACTAACCCCCCTCACACGCCCATCTTTCCCCCAAACACATCCAATCAAAATTTTGAGACAGCCATTTTGTTCAGCATAGCTGATTTACAGATAGAAAATATATTTTTGAGGAGGAAACTCCCCAACAACCCTCAGGGCAAGGATTAGAAGTTATGCCCTTGGGGAATATAAGGTTTTTATTGAAATCCTTATAATAGAAACTTAAAAAAGGGCACATTTGATTTGAAATTCTTAGATATAACAAACATTTTGATAGTCAAAAGTGCTTGTAGGGAACTAACCCCCCTCTGACGCCCACGTTTTCCCCAAACACATCCAATCAAAATTTTTAGATATCCATTTTACTCAACGTAGTTGAAAGTTTTGGAAATTAGGTCTTTAAAGATGACGGCCCCACCCCTCACTACCCTCAGGACAAGGGTTGTAAGTTATGCCCTGGGGTATATAAATGTTTTTATTGAAAGCGTTGTCGTAGAAACTTCAAAAGGGCTCATTTAATTGGAAATTGAAAGGGCTAGTGCCTTTTTTAATAGTTGAAAGTGATTGGATAGCGACTAACGCCCCTCTCACGCCAACCATTTTCTAAAACACACCCAGTCAAAATTTTACAGGCTAAACTATAAAGTCTTAATAAACGAAAAGATTTAAAGAATTATTTTCTTTTTCCCTGAAAAGACTATGTCAATATAAAACGAACAGAAATTAATTTAAAAAACCTTTTTCAAAAAATAAGTTTTTCAAAGAAAAGTAAAGAGCTCCATTAAACAAAAAATTAGCAAAAATAAAATCAAATAATCTACCAAGCGTGAAACTACCACAAATCAGCATCGATAAATAAATGAAACCCAAAACGAACAGAAATTACAATAATTACTACTACTACTACTACTAACAACTCACCGCAGCACCAAGTCACCTGAGGCCAACACAGCTACGCACGCTCCTCCTCCATCCCAATCAATGCAAAGCCTCCCTTTTTACGCCTGCCCAGGAAGTTCCCATTTCCTTTAAATACAAATGAATGTGCATTGTCAGTTTAATATACATATACTGATATTTAGTAATCAAAATGTTAATATTGTTTGATTTATTAAAGTCATAAAAGTAAAAACATTTATATTTTTTCAGTAAAGTGCAAATTTTGTTCTGGCCTTGGGAAGGCATAGGGGTTTTGCGCCCAAGTTATGTTAATTTCATGTCGTTTTGAGTTTGACTCAAAACGGAATTTGGAGGAGTTTCTTGTTTTAACTTTGTATTCTTTCTGATAATAATATTTAGAGTTATTTCTCCTAAAATACTGAAGTCCAAGAAGCAAAAATAACAAAAGTAAACTTTCTTCTGAGAAGTTCAAAATTCTTTGCAGTATTACGACTGAAAAATCACAATAACAAAAACAGGAATGTCTGTAAATTAAACTAACGGTGCATTTAAATTCTTTTAATATCCTTCAGTTTTCTAAAGTCTATATGTTTCATACTGGACAATATTTCATAAATAATTGATTTGTTTATCTGAAACTCTTTAAGGATGTTACTACAAGCCACAAGCCCCAACTTCTATGTGAGATAAGAAAGGTAAATTGTTATTCTTAATACTACTAATGTTTCCCAAGTTGATGATGGTTTTAAGTCGCCTACTGCACACTGATTAACACCCCTCGAAGCATAAACATTGCCTTGGAAGCAGAAGCATGACCTGATGCCTAAAATATCCCTATTGTGAGCCCCCTTCCATTCTCCCTAGTATGGGAAAACTAGACGACAATGTAAAAAAAAAAATGCCTAGCAAAAAAAAAAATCTCTCAGATTCAATGCTAATTCAGGAATGATGATGATAGTATTTGTTTATCCTAGCAGTAAAGGTAAATTACGAAAACGCTTTTTCAGGAATCTATTTTTTTTTCCTTATTTTTTTCTACAGTTCTAACGGGACCCTGGGACATCGTAGAATTGTCGAAATGTGTAACCCAGTTAAGTTTTCTCAATTTACTATCTTAGACACCGGCAAGTCGGGCATGAATTTGTCACTAGTTGTAACGCCACACGCAGGCCTGTCATTTTGAGCAAAGGGAGGGTATTGTCCTCTCCTAAATTTGGAGGAGTTTCTTGCTTTAACTTTGTATTCATCATAATAATAATATTTAGAGTTATTTCTCCTAAAATACTGAAGTCCAAGAAGCAAAAATAACAAAAGTAAACTTTCTTCTGAGAAGTTCAAAATTCTTTGCAGTATTACGACTGAAAAATCACAATAACAAAAACAGGAATGTCTGTAAATTAAACTAACGGTGCATTTACTATACGGTGGATATTAACTAACGTTAATATCCTTCAGTTTTCTAAAGTCTGTATATTTCATACTGGGCAATATTTCATAAATAATTGATTTTTTTATTTAAAACTCTTTAATGATGCTACTAATACTGCTAACAACTCATTGCAGCGACAAGCTGCCTGAGGCGAACATAGCTACGTACACTGCTCCTCCATCCCAAAATGGCACCAGTGATAATATACTCTTCATGACATACCTCTTTATGCAACAAATCGCACACTATTTGTATGGATGAGTTTAAGAGCGGTGGGAAGTAACACTTATATTTTTATCTATTTGAAAAGTTTATTGCTTATAAACAAAAAAATTTTGAAACGAACAAAATCAAATTTTAAAAAACAAAACTTTTCTTATGGAAGTAAAGAGCGATGTTGAAGCTTAAAAGAATAAAAGTTATTGATTCGTAGTTTTTTAGCATATATCTGCAAAATTGGTTTAAATAAACTGCCCTGTGATAGTTCCCCGGTTTTTTAAAATTCTGGAAAACTGCCGCTTTACTGAAAACACAAAACTGACGCAACAAAGCAGGATCGGCAGCAGAAAAGTTCTGAAGTATATTGCTGGAAATAAAAGACTAGTTTATAAGGCCTTTCATCGGCCATGAAATCAATAGATTTAAATATCTAATTTTAATTCTGTAAAAAAACTCAAGCAAGCCGAGATTTCAGTAAAGCGCTAGCTGTTCAGAAATCTATTTCTATAGCAAAATATCCCGAGGCAGTTTATTTGAACGAGTTTCACAGATATGTGTTGCAGAAACCGCGAACCAATTATCCTTGCTCATTTTAAGTTTCAATTTCGCTCTTTACTTCCGTCAGAAAAATTTTCCCAGCAGGGACGCAGATCAAATTAAAAAGCAAAAATTAGAATTATCGTGTGAACATATAAAAAAATTGAAGAAATAAATGTTAAGTTTTCAGTATGGGGGAGGGAGTTATGGCAAGGGTTCTAGAGGCCTCCTTCTGAGGATGTGTTTTGAAAATGAGCATAATATTTTTGTTTCTAAATATGAGGCTTTTTTCTTGAGAAATGGAATATTAGGTTTTTGTAAAACCCTTGTAGCTTAGTTCCTCCAGTGCTCCCACAAGCACATAGAGCGTTAGTGAGCAGCCTTCAATCTTGTCTCAAATGAGCCACTGCGTAAATGTCCTCCAATTCAAGAAATAAATTTGTCTGGAGGGCTCTTCTCTCACATTCATATGTGAGCGTGTTTTTTGGTCTTATTCGGTGATGGGTACCTCCTGGCTTCTAGTGGAGGAGTTTTTCTAGGAGTCTATGGTCTGGCATGGGGAGGATATGCCCAAAATATCGCCATCTTTGTTTTTTTAGAACTGAAACAATGTCTGGTTGGCCTGTGTATAAGCGATTCTCGTCATTGCTTACATGGCCTTTCTGGATGACCCTTAGGATCTGGCGAAGCCGATTATTTTCAATGGCAGTAAGAAGTTCTTTCTGCTGCTTAGTTTATTTTATGCATTTTGTGGAGTGGCTTAGAACAGACACAATTTATCTTAGGAACAGCCTGAGTTTCAGCTTCTCGCGAGTATCCTATGGATTTTGAGGATGGTATGAGTCGCTGAAATGAATTGTTGGCTTGGGCAATTCTGGTCCTTAGTTCTTTCTCAGAATCGCTGATAGAAGTTCCTCTACTTCCTAAGCACTTGAAGTCTGTCACTTCTTCAATGTCTTCATGACCTAGAAGGATTCCTATGGGTGAGCTGCTAATTAACATAGCTTTAGCCTCTGGGGTGCTGATGCGTAGTCTGATGTAAACGCTTTCTTCTTTTGTTTATTCAGGAACTCCTGAAGTTTCTGTTTGTCGGCTTTTAAGAGCTCAACATTACTGGTGAAGTCTGTATCCTGAAGAAGCTTGCTTGAAATTCGGATTCCATTTTCTTATATCGGTCTAAATATGTAATCTATAACAAGGACGAAGAGAAGAGGTGAAGGACACAGCCACGCTTGACAACAGTTGTCATTTTGAAATAGTGTGTGTAGTCACTAGAGGTCCTAAAACAATGTTTCGTCTCTTCGTACATTGCAATATTAGACAGCATAGCTTTTCAGAAATAACATTGAATCACAGCACTCTCGAAAGAAATTACTGATCTATTCAATCAAAGGCTTTCTCAAAGTCAACGAGGAGTGTTTAAACGTGTTGTGTCAGTTATTAGATTCCACTGGTTGAAACTTTTATTTTCTTCCAACGATTTATCTTGTCCAGGTTTTTGATTTTCAAAGTTATGGAAGGTATTGACGACCACTTTTTTTTCTTTTAATTGTTCAGGTGGTGGGAAAAAATTTCTTCTTTTGCCTTGGCTTGTCTTTCGTGATTATGAAAGACATATCGCCGAATCTTTGTTTGTTTAAATTGTTCAGGTGGTGGGACAAACAGTTCTTTTTCTTCCAACGATTTATCTAGTATATATTTTTGGTTTTCAAAGGTATTGTAAGCATTGATGACCACCTTTGTTTCTTTTAATTGTTCAGATGGTGGGACAAAAACTTCTTCTTTTGCCTCGGTTTGTCTTTTGTCAATATGAAAGACATACCGCCGAACCTTTGTTTCTTTTAATTGTTCAGGTGGTGGCGCAAAAATTTCTTTTCCTTCCAATGATTTATCTAGTCCAGGTTTTTGATTTTCAAAGGTATAGTAGGCATTGATAACCACCCTTGTTTCTTTTAATTGTTCAGGTGGTGGGACAAAATCTTCTTCTTGTGCCTCGGCTTGTCTTTTGTCATTGTGAAAGACATCGCCGAACCTTTGTTTCTTTTAATTGTTCGGGTTGTGGGGCAAAAAATTATTTTTCTTCCAACGATTTATCTAGTCCAGGTCTCTGATTTTCAAAGGTATGGTAGGCATTGATGACCTTATCCATGCCAAAATACAAAACCCAATCATCATCGCTATCATTTTTTATCTTTTTGGTTCGTTTTCCCTTGGCTTGTCTTTCGTCATTATGAAATACATATCGCCAAACCTTTGGTTTTTTTAAACAAAGGTATGCTAGGCATTGATGACCCTATCCATGTCAAAATACAAAACCCAATCGTCATGGCTATCATTTTCAATTTTGACATGTTTTGATTCTCGCTGTCTAGGATGATTTTCATTGATTCACTCACATTATCGGTGTCGCATGTCTTCTAACCGCGTATGTATTTGCTTTTCATCTTCATTTTTGACTTGCTCACATGCTAGGTGTCGCATATCTTCTAACCGCGTGTATTTTCATTTTCATTTTTGACACGCGCCGCTTTCTTCTAACTGTGTATGTCATTGCTCTTCATTTTCATTTTTGACTCGCTCACTTGTTTGGTGTCGTATGTCTTCTAACCGCGCTTGTCTTTGCTCTTCATTTTCACTTTTAAGACACTCTAATTGTCGTTTTCGCATCTAATTGTCACTCTAATTGTCGACACTCTAATTGTCGTTTCCTACCGCCCGGGTCTTTGCTCTTGATTTTAATTTTTGACACATTTTTGGATTTACTTCAGACAATTTACCAATGGCCTTTGCTTTAGCTGTCCGTATTGGTGTTGTCGCAATCGATGGTCGAGGTTGTTGAATTTCACATCTTATCACGTTGGATAGTTCAGGTTTTGGTTCCCAAGAATCATCATTTATAGTAACTGGAAATGCATATTTTCGTATTTTGGGCATTCCAACAGACATTACGTTATATAAATAATTGTTGCGTTGGAAAATCAACAATCTTATTTATGCTATGCATGACATCATATAAGAAAATGTTTATATGAGGCCATATATGATATCATAATAAATGCTTATATGATATACTAACATAGTACACGACGTCATTTGCAAAAACGAAAATTAAGGCTCTTAACATATTTTCTCAGACTTCTGACCTATCTAGATCGTTTTTTCATGCGAGAATATCCAAAGATGCCAGTTTTCCCAAAAAAATATGGAGCTGTTTTCGAGAACATACGTCTATACACATATACACGTATAAACAACGAAAACTAGGTAATTTGTCCATTAGTTTTCATATTTTCCAGAGATCAGAATTTTTTTTAATGAAGATGTTTTTTTGTTATTTTCCCAAAATTGAAGACTACGTTTTAATACCATTAGTTTCAATTCTTCCAAGGATTAGATCTCTTATATACATATACATTGGTAAGAAATTGAAGGGACAAGGATATTCGAAGGTGTTGAAGAACCGAGGATAAGAAAAATATATGGTCTAAAGAAGTATTTCTCTGTAATTCTTTTTTTTATTTCGTATGTACAGAAAATAATTTTTCAAACTTTTCAAAAATTAAACGATCATGTGCTTCGCAATCTAGGATGATTATTTCTAGGGGGGAGGGACAAGAATTTTTAACGCCACTCCTTTTCAGTTCTTCACGGGAGTAGATCATTTGCAGGCATTTGTAAGAAGTTGAATGAGTGAGGACAGCTGGAGGTGTCGGAGAGCCTAGGATAGAAAAAAACTATGGTCTTTCTTTTTATTTCTTATATACAGAAAAAATGTTTTTATTTTTCAAAAATTGAAACTATCATGCGCTCCTTAATATAGGGTCGTCATTTTGAGGAGGGAGAGAGGGGAAATTAGGAAAAGAACTATGTTTCAAGGCCATTAGTTTCCAAGTCTTCCAGGGTTTAGATCTTTTAAATGCGTATGTATTTCAAAATTGGGTTTTCTGTGGAGTTGACCTCTATAATAAGAAAGAGTTCTATGAAATCCTATTTTTAGAATTTAAAGCCACATAAAAATGAAATCAAAATAATTCTACCAGCCCCCTACCACCACTGTTTGTGAAAAATTCTGGTTTGTTTGTTGTTCTTTCTGGATTATGATAGTCGACGTTTGGTATTAATAATTTTTTAGGAGAGAGAGAGAAAAAAAACAACAGATTTTAAGATGTGCATGAGGGCCTCACAAGGTTGAGCATATAATCTGAGTAATTAAAATCAAATTAAATTAACTTGAAATTAAATTAATCAAATTAATTTTAAATTAAATTAGTTAAATTAATTTCAAATTAAATTAACCCAATTAATTTTTAATTAATCTAATTAAATTTATTTACATTCAATTAAATTTTCGACATAACACCTTTAGTTAGATGTTGTTTTCTTAGACCAACCTGCCTTTCTATGACGAACAAATAAGCTTTCAAATGGGGATAAATTCATTTATTTAGACAGTGAAAAAAGTGTAAAAAAGTCCAGATATTTCGATCATATATCCAGCGACCGCCTTCAGTATAAATACTAAATTATTTCAGAGAGAGTTCATTGACAAAGTTCATTCAAAATCTTGATGTAAATTTTCTTCTTTAATCTTCAATGAAGGTGAAAATTTTAAATGAAGGTGGCAAAGCCTTCCGTGTCTTTTAATTGCAAACCAAATGTTGAAAAGCTATTTATTTTGTTGTGCATAAATATGCTAGTTTCAATTTTATTATTTTAGTATTGATACTGAATACGGTCGCTGGATATGTGATCGAAATATCTGGACTTTTGTACCTTTTTTTTTACTTTCTGAATAAATGGATTTATCCCCATTTGAAAGCTTATTTGTTCAATTAAATTTAATTAATGCAATCTAGTTTCATTTGAAAATAATTAAAATGAAATTAGTTTAAAAAAAAACAATTAAAGTGAAAGCTAGAATATTGCAAGTTCACTTTCTTTTTAAGAATTAAGAATTTTAAGAATTTTATCTGAGAATTTTAAGAATTTTTCTTTTACAGTATATCGTGGCCCTTCCTGTCACTGGTGGTTTTTTGTGTCTCGCTCACGTTTACACTTAGATTCCTCATGTAAGTTTGTTTATTGTAACGAATTGTGTAAATAAATATGTTAGCTGGGAATTAAGCTTTCCATCAGACTCTTCTGGACAAATTTCTACACCTATGAAAATATATGATTGAGCTATGAGGTGTACTGTACATTGATGCAAATTTTACACAATAGTACCTTTTAGCTCTCTTGATGGTTTTGACGTTGAATTTGAATTTTTTTCTTCTATTACCCTAAAAATTACGACGTATTACATTCGCAGAGAAATAGAGATAGTACTAGCTAAAAATCTTGTGATTCAAAAATTTGGTTTTTTGGTTTACAATTTCACATAGTTATTTTGTTCAAAATAATTGAAAGGATCGATAGATTATTAATCTAGCCTGATAAATAAATTCTATATTTCTATTATATTTAGGACATGGGTCAATCAAGTTTGCGTTGATTTTAGAACACAAAAAAGAAATCTAGCGTTGATTCACCTCTGCGTCGTTAAAAACCAAGTTTCAGGCCACTGCAACGTAATGCCCTTCAAAAATTCTTGATGTTTTTTAGCTTGAATTTGATTTTTTTTTGTATTACCTTAAAAATTACGACGTATTACATTCGCAGAGAAATGGAGATAGTAGGCTACTAGATAAAAATATTGTGATTCAAAAATTTAGTTTGTTAATGATTTACGGTTTACAATTTCACATAGAAGAGCCTATCAAATTTTTAAAAGAGCGGTGTTATTTGTTTCTTCAGAAATTGCATCTCCTTCAGAAATAATTTTATTAGCTTAAGAAATTACATCACTGACGCAGAATACTACTATTACTACCACTAACAACTCACTGCAAAATCAAGTCGGCTGATACCAACCTAGCTGCGCCCACTCTTCTACGCTAAACCACCAGACCTTCACGCCAAAGACGTAAACCAATGAAATTAAAGCACACTTTTGACCATAAAATTATAGGAAAAGCCTCTATCTGTAGCTCTCTGCTTTGATATAAATAGATAGTTTAATTTTGACTGACGTAAAGACCGGGCTTTAGAATTTAAAATGTGCAAAATCATCCAGTGTAAACAACAGATTATCACTCTTAGAATTGTATGCTGTAACAGATTGAGCCGTTTACTGAACACTAAGTTAGAACACCAGTAGTGTCTTATATAAAGGCGCTGATTACACATGGAATTACACAAGCCTGAGGCATGAATATACAGTGCAGTTTGACGCCTACAAGCCTGAGGCATGAATATGTGTAGCTTGACGAACACATTGCAAAAAGCGACGGATCCTTTTATATTATAGACCTATAAAGCGATCAAACATGTTTTGAATCTATGGTTGAGATTATGTAATGCAATCAGACTGGTTTCGTTTCACGGGTTCATTAATAGAACAACTAATGTTTTTGAAAAGGGTAATTACTTCTAAGTTCAATAACCAAATTAAACTTCCGATGGTTAAGTATGCGTCAAGGGTAATTAAATAATGAGGAATGGAATGCATCAACAATACAATGAATATGCTCAGATACGTACTAAATTTGATGCCTACAAGAGACATTGGTACAAGGTGTTTAATAGCTCAATTGGCTTTATATCATTTTGCGTAACGGCTAACTCAATTTGCAAAAAAATATATAGCATTTGCAAACTGGACTGTATGAATGATCTTAGTTTTTGATAATGATCTGAATAACAGGGGTGTGAATCATCCTAATTAGTGATCGGACCGTATGAAGGTGGTAAAAAAAGGGTTAAACTTATTATGAGTTAAGGTAACTCCGAAAGGCTTGTTAACTCATAGCTCATTTATTATAAATTTGAAAGAGCATCAATCTATGAAAATGTTTAACGATGATAGAATGACCTTGTGAGTTGACCTGGCTTCACTTCTTCGATGCGTTCTGTATAATACACAAGTGGTGTTTGAATAGTGTTGTCAATTTAAAACAGGGTCTAAAGTTATAGTATACTAAAAAGTTGATACTAAGAGAGATGTAGATGGTAAGAAAAGAATTTTAATAAGGAAATTCAGAAAAACCCATAGAAATCCTTATAAAACAAGTAGTGAGGTGTATATGAGTACGAACCGGCAAGGCTCATAAGCACCAATGACCCTAACCACCAGGGACCTCAACCCCCAAAGTTCCCCTATCCCCAAACACCAAGGGGGGCCCCTCCCCTCCAACTTTTTGGCCCTCTCCCCCAATTTTTTTTGAAGTTTTTTCAACTTTTTTTACATCTCTAAATCATATCAGAAAAATGGAATGACACTTTTGATTTAAATTTTAAAACATATTCTTGTGCATACCCATACTCCTATTGATGAGGACTGATGGTTCTAATTCAATATTTTTTCATGGAAAACAAACTTTTTTTTAACTAAATTTTTTTGGACTTCGAAACTATTCAACTTTTTTTTTAACATGGTATTTTTTTTAACTTTTTTTTACATCTCTAAATCCTATCAGAAAAATTGAATAACGCTTTGGATTTATATTTTAAAAACTTTCCTATGTATACTAATGCTCCCATTGACGCCGACTAGTTGTTCTAATTTCATTTTTGTCGTGAAAAACAAACTTTTTTTCAGCTCAATTTTTTTGGACTTTAGGATCATTCAACTTTTTTTCTATGTATGTATATCCTATCAGAAAAATAGTATCGCACTTTTGGTTTAATTTTTAAAACACATTTTTGTGCAGATTCATACTCCTATTGATTAGGACTGATGGTTCTCATTCAATATTTTTTCATGAAAAACAATCTTTTTTTTAACTAATTTTTTTTTGGACTTCGAAATTATTCAAATTTTTTCTTTTTTTAACATGATATTTTTTCAACTTTTTTTTACATCTAAATCATATCAGAAAAATATAATGACACTTTTGATTTAAATTTTAAAACACATTCTTGTGCATACCTATACTCCTATTGATGAGGACTGATGGTTCTCATTCAATATTTTTTCATGAAAACAAAATATTTTTTTAACTTAATTTTTTTGGACTTCGAAATTATTCAAATTTTTTTTAAATCTCTAAATCATATCAGAAAAATAGAATGACACTTTTTATTTAAATTTTAAAACATATTCTTGTGCATACCCATACTCCTATTGATGAGGACTGATGGTTCTCATTCAATATTTTTTCATGAAAAACAAACTATTTTTTTTAACTAATTTTTTTTTGGAATGACATGAAACGTACTTAAAACATAAAAAATTCACATTTAATTGGAATAAGCAAACACCCGCCCAGACATAATTTTATTTCATTGGAATAAGCAAACACCCGCCCAGACATAGCTTTATTTCATTTTTAAGGTTAATTTAGACTAGGCTACGTGCGCTCACGTAACCTAGTCTAAATTAACCTTAAAAATTAAGGAAAGCTATGTCGACTTTGCATGTCTCTCTCACTATGCATGCACTGTCACGGGGTACACTCTTTTTGTCTGTGTCTTTTTCGGTTTTTTTGTCTGAATCTACGTATTTGTATGTGTTTTTATTTCTCTCACTCTCTTTGCCTGTGTGTGAAGGCGGGTGTTTGCTTATTCCAAATGCATGTCTTTCTCGGTTTGTGTGTCTGAATCTACGTATTTGTATGTGTTTTTGTCTCTCTCACTCTTTCTGCCTGTGTTTCTGGGCGGATGTTTGCTTATTATTTGTAAGTGTTTTTGTCTCTCTCACTCTTTCTGCCTCTGTGTCCCGGCGGGTGTTTGCTTATTCCAAATGCATGTCTTTCTCGGTTTGTGTGTCGGAATCTGCATATTTGTATGCGTTTTTGTCTCTCTCAATCCTTTGGCCTGTGTGTCTGGGCAGGTGTTTCCGTATTCCAAATGCATGTCTTTCTCGGTTTTTGTGTCTGAATCTGCGTAGTTGCATGTTTTTTTGTCTCTCTCACTCTTTTTGCCTGTATTTCTTGGTTGGTGTGTGCTTATTCCTATGCATGTCCTTCTCGGTTTCTGTTTCTGAATCTACGTTTTTTTATTGTCTTTTATACCTCTCACTCTGTTCTGCTGTGTTTCGGGGTGGATTTTTGCTTATTCCAAATGCTGTCATTTCTTGGTATGTTTGTTTGAATATATGGATTTTTTTGCGATTATGTCTCTCTCACTCTTTTTGCCTTTGTGTCTGGGCGGGTGTTTGATTATTCCAATGCATGTCTTTCCTGGTTTTTGTGTCTGAATCTACGTATTTGTATGTGTTTTTGTCTCTCTCACTCGTTTTTCCTGCGTGTCTGGGCGGGTGTTTGCTTATTCCAAATGCATATCTTTCTTGGTTTGTGTGTCTGAATCTATGTGATTGTATATGTTTTTGTCTCTCTCACTCTTTTTAGCATGTTTGTCGTGGTGGCTGTTTGCTTATTCCAAATGTATGTGTTTCCCGGTTTGTGTGTCTGAATCTACGTATGTCCTTCTCGGTTTGTGTGTCTGAATCTACGTATTTGTATGTGTTTTTGTCTCTCTCACTCTTTTTGCTTGCGTGTCTGGGTACAATTTTCTCTGGGTACAATTTTTACACAAATGGTACAATTTTCAACTTAAAACCATTCTAACTATAGCATTCCATTCATCATTCTTTAATTACCCATGACGCACTCTTAACCATCGGAAGTTTAATTTGGTTATTGAACTTGGAAGTAATTACCCTTTTCAAAAATATTAGTTGTTCTATCAATGAACCCCTGAAACGAAACCAGTCTGATTGCATTACATAATCTCAACCATAGATTCAAAACGTGTTTGATCGCTTTATAGGTCTATAATATAAAAGGATTGGTCGCTTTTCGTCAAAGTGTGTTCGTCAAACTACACTGTATATTCATGCCTCAGGCTTGTAGGCGTCAAACTGCACTGTATATTCATGCCTCAGGCTTGTGTAATTCCATGTGTAATCAGCGCCTTTATATAAGACACTACTAACACTTGTACGTAAAAAAAACGAACTGGGACGAAAACGACAATCAAGTATGTCAGATTCGTCAAAAGTATGTTTTCGTTTTTAGAATTAAGGTATTTGAATTTTTTATACGATCTCTTAGAAGAAAATTTTCAAAAAAAACACGAAAAAACACCAGTGTAGATATATTTCTTAGGCGATTTAGCATAAAGAAATATCCTAATGCATTCGGATCAAGATTCATGTTAAAGAAGAAATGACGTTAATTCAGACCTACAGAAATTAATTGTATGCTGAAGACTCAATTTTATAAGTTGACACTGTTCTTTCGGGAAGTATGTCCCCGGTTTGTCTGTAATTTAACGTCAGTTGAATGTGTGTATGTATTGTGATTAAATAAATAAAAAAAACAAGTTTTTTAAACTGAAAGTAAGAAGTGACATTAAAGCTCAAAACGAACAGAAATTATTCCGTATTGTTTTTTATTGTTTTAAAAGTAGAGTTGTGAGAAAGAGTCAAACTTTAGCGTAAAGAGAATAATTTAGAGAATACACGGAATAATTTCTGTTCGTTTTAAGTTTTTATGTCGCTCCTTACTTTCAGTTAAAAAAATCTTTTTTTTTTATTTTAATTCCTGAAAATTTTTGAATTAATGCAGGTTTTGAATTTGGCTCACCGTACATGAATAATTAAAACGAAATTAGCATAATAATTTTACTTTTTTTTAAACTAATAATAACCTTCTAATAACCTAAGTTTGATTTTTGTTACAGTTATTTAAGAATGACCGCTGAATCACAAAGAATGTTTAATTAGAATAATAGCCTCTTTCAAAAGTTATAAAAGGAACTTTAGCGTAAGAGCGAGCTATTGAGGACGGACAACCCATCTCATAAACGCAATATTTTCTGTTCCTGTTAAGTTTTAATGTTGCTTCTTTGTTTCAGTTGAAAAAACTTGTTTTTTATTTAATTGCTGATAGTTTTTTAAATAATGTCGGGAAATCCAGCTCTCCCTGCATGGAAAAATCTCTTCCCCCACGAAAAATATCTCCAGAGAAAGATTATCCAGCGTAACTTAAATTAGAGATATTTGCGGAACTAATTTTGCAAGGCGTAGTAACAAAACGGCCAAAGAGGTCGAAACTATTTTTACGAAAAAGAAAGTCACAAGTTGAGCAATTCTCAAATGACTGAAATGAATGAAAGAAAAGAACTTTGAAAGATATACGTAATATTTTATGTTCGCTTTAAGTTTTAATGATATTCCTTACTTTCAGTTAGAAAAACATGTTTTTTTTTTATTTAATAACAACCACAAGCCGAAGACATACAATATCTTTGGTTTATTATCACATAAAAGCCATAGTTATGATGTTTCTTAATGTAAAATTAAATGCTAAGATTGGCTGGAAAATAACACAAACAGATTATTACCTATATCGTCCATTATTTTACAAAATTCAAACTTTAGAGTAAAGAGCGAGGGTTTGAGAAGGGAGTGAACTTCCTCATATATGTAATATGTGGGTGTTTTCTCACTTGTAAATACCTCGTTCTTTCCATGAAAAATTCCTCCATGGAAAGATCCTCCCACGTAACCAAATCCCCCTACCCCCACCAGAAAAAGTCCCCCCTGAAAACTTCTGTATATTTAGCAATAACCAATACTATATGTAAACAATGGACAAAGTTCATAATTTGCAGCCCTTCCCCCGGGGACTGTGGGGGATTAAGTCATCCTCAAAGATATAGCTATTAGATATTTCAAATATGCTGAACAAAATGTGCATCTCAAAATTTTGATCCAGTGACTTTGGGAAAAAATTGAGTGTGGGGAGGGGCCTAGTTGCCCTCCGATTTTTTTCGATCACTTGAAAAGGGCACTAGAACTTTTAATTTCCGTTCAAATGAGCCCTCTTGCAAAATTCTAGGACTACTGGGTCAATACGATCTCCCCTGAGGAAAAAAACAACAACAAAAAAAAAAAACAAATAAACACGCGTCCGTGATCTTTCTTCTGGCAAAAAAAAAAACAAAATTCCACATTTTTGCACATAGGAGCTTAAAACCTCTAAAGTAGGGTTCTCTGATACGCTGAATCTGATGGTGGGATTTTCGTTAAGATTCTATGACTTTTGGGGCATGTTTCCCCCTTTTTTCGAAAAGGAGGCAAATTTTCTCAGGCTTTAAATGTTGATGGGTAGGACTAAACTTGATGAAACTTATATATTTGAAATCAACATTAAATTCAGATTCTTTTGATGTATCTATTTGTATCAAAATTCCGTTTTCTAGAGTTTCGGTTACCATTGAGCTGGGTCGCTCCTTACTTACGGTTCGTTAGCACGAACTGTTTGATATATATTTTTGCATCTTCATTAAAAAAAATCGAATAAAATAAATCCCCCTACATTTCCTAATTTAGCACCTTTGTTCGGAACAGCATCAAAATATTATACATATTGAAAAATATTAAAATATTATATATATATATATATATATATATATTTATATATATAAAATCAGCATAAAAATCCGATTCTTTCGATGTATCTATTGGTACCAAAATTCCGTTTTTTAGAGTTTCGGTTACTATTGATCCGGGTCGCTCCTTATTTACAAGTAGTAAGTTATATAAAGTTTTCAGGGATACATGAAAATATACATTGAAATTGCTGTTGATTTGAACGGTACATGAAAATATACATTGGAATTGCGCAAGGAAAACCCACTAGTACTTCTAATTGCACATGAAAACTTACATGGAATTGCGCAAGAAATTTCATAAGAATGTGCGTCGTAACTTCACGTGGATATTTTTTTGTTTGACGTGCAAATTGCCAAAAAAATTAAGTTTTGAGGAGATTACGTTCCTTGGCACCTTTTCATGTTTTCAATCAGATGGGTTTTTGAAAGCACAGTGTGTACATGTGTGTAGGATTTGTTATTTAAAAAATTGGACGCTACAATCAGAATTATTTGATTGACATTTGCAAAAAAGAGTTTAGCATTTGCAAATTTGATCCTATTTAGGTGAAAAAAAAGAGTTTAGCATTTGCGAATACTCCAGAGCCGACTTGCTAGCGAAAAACCCGTGTGATTGACTTGAAATAAAAATTTTTAACAAGAAATGGCTGAAAAGTGTTTTTGGGGAGATGGGATGATTGTGTACTGTATAATACACAAGTGATGTTTGGACAGTGTTGTCAATTTAAAATAGTTTAACGTTATACTATACGAAGAAGTAAAACGAATTTTTTTTTGTTTAATAAGTAGTTCATGTATCTAGACTAGTGATAGTGCTGTACTGTGGTACGAATTGCTTGTGAAAAACCCAAATGAATTAGTTGAAAATAAAGTTTTAATAAAAAATGTCTGAAAAGTATTTTTTTGGGGGGTGGGGGCGATGACAGAGTGGATGTCTTAGACTAGTTATAGTGCTGTACTCTGGCATGAATTGCTTTCGAAAACCCGGATGAATTAGTTGAAAATAAAGTTTTAACAAGAAATTTCTGAAAATTATTTTTTTGGGGCGGGCGGGGGCGATGACAGACTGGATGTCTTAGACTAGTTATAGTGCTGTACTGTGGTACGAATTGCTTGTGAAAAACCCAGATGAATTAGTTGAAAATAAATTTTTAACAAGAAATGTCTGAAAAGTTTTTTTTTTTGGGGGGGGGGGGGGTGGGGGCGATGACAGAGTGGATGTCTTAGACTAGTTATATTGCTGTACTCTGGCATGAATTGATTTCGAAAAACCGGATGAATTAGTTTAAAATAAAGTTTTAAAAATAAATGTCTGAAAATTATTTTTTTGGGGGGTGGGGGCGATGACAGAGTGGATGTCTTAAACTAGTTATAGTGCTGTACTCTGGCATGAATTGCTTTCGAAAACCCGGATGAATTAGTTGAAAATAAAGTTTTAACAAGAAATGTCTGAAAAGCATTTTTTTTGGGGGATGGAGCAATGACAGATTGGATGTCTCAGACTAGTGATAGTGCTGTACTCTGGTACGAATTGCTTGAGAAAAACCCAAATGAATTAGTTGAAAATAAAGTTGTAACAAGAAATGTCTGAAAAGTATTTTTTGGGGGATGGAGCGATGACAGATTGGATGTCTCAGACTAGTGATATTGCTGTACTGTGGTAATAATTGCTTGTAAAAAACCCGACTGAATTAGTTCAAAATAAAGTTTTAACAACAAATGTCTGAAAACTATCGTTTTAGGGGATGGGGGTGATGACAGAGTGGATGTCTTACACTAGTTATAGTGCTGTACTGTGGCATGAATTGCTTTCGAAAACCCGGATGAATTAGTTGAAAATAAAGTTTTAACAAAAATGTCTGAAAAGCATTTTTTGTGGGGGGGGGGGGGGGGATGATGACAGAGTGGATGTCTTAAACTAGTTATAGTGCTGTACTGTGGTACGAATTGCTTGTGAAAAACCCAAATGAATTAGTTGAAAATAAAGTTTTAACAAGAAATGTCTGAAGTATTTTTTTGGGAGATGGGGGCGATGCCAGAGTGGATGTCTTAGACTAGTTATAGTGCTGTACTCTGGCATGAATTGCTTTCGAAAAACCGGATGAATTAGTTGAAAATAAAGTTTTAACAAGAAATGTCTGAAAAGTATTTTTTCGGGGGGTGGGGGCGATAACAGAGTGGATGTCTTAGACTAGTTATAATGCTGTACTCTGGCACGAATTTCTTTCGAAAACCCGGATGAACTAGTTGAAAATAAATTTTTAACAAGAACTTTCTGTAAAGTATTTTTGGGGGTGGGGGCGATGACAGAGTGGTTGTCTTAGACTAGTTATAGTGCTGTATTCTGGCATGAATTGCTTTCGAAAACCCGGAAGAATCAGTTGAAAATAAAGTTTTAACAAGAAATGTCTGAAAAGTATTTTTTTGGGGGATGGAGCGATGACAGATAGGATGTCTCAGACTAGTGATAGTGCTGTACTGTGGTAAGAATTGCTTGAGAAAAACCCAAATGAATTAGTTAAAAATAAAGTTTTACCAAGAAATGTCTGAAAAGTATTTTTTTGGGGGATGGAGCGATGACAGATTGGATGTCTAAGACTAGTGATAGTGCTGTACTGTGGTACGAATTGCTTGTGAAAAACCCAAATGAATTAGTTGAAAATAAAGTTTTAACGAGAAAGGTCGGCACCTGATTTTTTGGGGGGTGGGGGCGATGACAGATTGGATGTCCGAAACTAGTTAAAGTGATGTACTCGGAAATAAATTGCTTTCGGACAAGCGGGTGAAATAGTTGAAAATAAAGTTTAAAAAAGAAATGTCTGAAAAGTATTTTTTGGGGGGATGGTGCGATGACAGAGTGGATGTCTTAGACTAGTGATAGTGCTGTACTGTGGTACGAATTGCTTGTGAAAAACCCAAATGAATTAGTTGAACATAAAGTTTTAACAAGAAATGTCTGAAAAGTTTGTTTTTTTTTGGGGGGGGGGGGGCGATGACAGAGTGGATGTCTTAGACTAGTTATAGTGCTGTACTCTGGCATGAATTGCTTTCGAAAACCCGGATGAATGAGTTGAAAATAAAGTTTTAACAAGAAATGTCTGAAAATTATTTTTTTTGGGGGGGGGGGGTGAGGGCGATGACAGAGTGGATGTCTTAGACTAGTTATAGTGCTGTACTGTGGTACGAATTGCTTGAGAAAAACCCAAATGAATTAGTTGAAAATAAAGTTTTAACAAAAAATGTCTGAAAAGTATTTTTTTGGGGGGTGGGGGCGATGACAGAGTGGATGTCTTAGACTAGTTATAGTGCTGTACTCTGGCATGAATTGCTTTCGAAAACCCGGATGAATTAGTTGAAAATAAAGTTTTAACAAGAAATGTCTGAAAATTATTTTTTTTTGGGGGGAGGGGGTGGGGTGGGGGCGATGACAGAGTGGATGTCTTAGACTAGTTATAGTGCTGTACTGTGGTACGAATTGCTTGTGAAAAACCCAAATGAATTAGTTGAAAATAAAGTTTTAACAAGAAATGTATGAAAAGTATTTTTTTTTTGGGGGGGGGGGGTGGGGGCGATGACAGAGTGGATGTCTTAGACTAGTTATAGTGCTGTAATCTGGCATGAATTGATTTAGAAAAACCGGATGAATTAGTTGAAAATAAAGTTTTAACAAGAAATGTCTGAAAAGTATTTTTTTGGGGGCCGGGGGCGATGAAAGAGTGGATGTCTTAGACTAGTTATAGTGCTGTACTCTAGCATGAATTGCTTGTGAAAAACCCAAATGAATTAGTTGAAAATAAAGTTTTAACAAGAAATGTCTGAAAAGTATTTTTTTTGGGGGGTAGGGCGATGACAGAGTGGATGTCTTAGACTAGTTATAGCGCTGTACTCTGGCATGAATTGCTTTCGAAAACCCGGACGAATTAGTTGAAAATAAAGTTTTAACAAGAAATGTCTGAAAAGTGTTTTTTGAGGGGATGGGGCGATGACAGAGTGGATGTCTTAGACTAGTGATAGTGCTGTACTGTGGTACGAATTGCTTGTGAAAAACACAAATGAATTAGTTTAAAATAAAGTTTTAAAAAGAAATTTCTGAAAAGTTTTTTTTTTTGGGGGGTGGGGCGATGAAAGAGTGGATGTCTTAGACTAGTTATAGTGCTGTACTCTGGCATGAATTGCTTTCGAAAAACCGGATGAATTAGTTGAAAATAAAGTTTTAACAAGAAATGTCTGAAAATTATTTTTTTTTGGGGGGGGGGGGGGTGGGGGCGATGACAGAGGGGATGTCTTAGACTAGTTATAGTGCTGTACTGTGGTACGAATTGCTTGTGAAAAACCCAAATGAATTAGTTGAAAATAAAGTTTTAACAAAAAATGTCTGAAAAGTATTTTTTTTGGGGGGGGGGGCGATGACAGAGGGGATGTCTTAGACTAGTTATAGTGCTCTACTCTGGCATGAATTGCTTTCGAAAACCCAGATGAATTAGTTGAAAATAAAGTTTCAACAAGAAGTGTCTGAAAATTATTTTTTTGGGGCGGGTGGGGGCGATGACAGAGTGGATGTCTTAGACTAGTTATAGTGCTGTACTGTGGTACGAATTTCTTGTGAAAAACCCAAATGAATTAGTTGAAAATAAAGTTTTAACAAGAAATGTCTGAAAAGTATTTTTTTTTTGGGGGGGGGGGTGGGGGCGATGACAGAGTGGATGTCTTATACTAGTTATAGTGCTGTACTCTGGCATGAATTGCTTTCGAAAAACCGGATGAATTAGTTGAAAATAAAGTTTTAACAAGAAATGTCTGAAAAGTATTTTTTTGGGGGGTTGGGGCTATGACAGAGTGGATGTCTTAGACTAGTTATAGTGCTGTACTCTGGCATGAATTGCTTTCGAAAACCCGGATGAATTAGTTGAAAATAAAGTTTTAACAAGAAATGTCTGAAAAGCATTTTTTTGGGGGGATGGAGCAATGACAGATTGGATGTCTCAGACTAGTGATAGTGCTGTACTCTGGTACGAATTGCTTGAGAAAAACCCAAATGAATTAGTTGAAAATAAAGTTGTAACAAGAAATGTCTGAAAAGTATTTTTTGGGGGATGGAGCGATGACAGATTGGATTTCTCAGACTAGTTATATTGCTCTACTGTTGTAATAATTGCTTTTAAAAAACCCGACTGAATTAGTTGAAAATAAAGTTTTACCAAGAAATGTCTGAAAAGTATCTTTTTGGGGGGTGGGGGCGATGACAGAGTGGATGTCTTAGACTAGTTATAGTGCTGTACTCTGGCATGAATTGCTTTCGAAAACCCGGATGAATTAGTTGAAAATAAAGTTTTAACAAAAAATGTCTGAAAAGTATTTTTTTTTTGGGGTGGGGGGTGGGGGGGGTGATGACAGAGTGGATGTCTTAAACTAGTTATAGTGCTGTACTGTGGTACGAATTGCTTGTGAAAAACCCAAATGAATTAGTTGAAAATAAAGTTTTAACAAGAAATGTCTGAATTATTTTTTGGGGGGTGGGGGTGATGATTGAGTGTATGTCTTAAACTAGTTTAAGTGCTGTACTCTGTCATGAACTGCTTTCAAAAACCCAGATGAATTATTTTACAATAAAGTTTTAACAAGAAATGTCTGAAACGTAATTTTTCGGGGGAGGGTGGCGATGACAGAGTGGATGTCTTAGACTAGTTATAGTGCTGTACTCTGGCACGAATTTCTTACGAAAACCCGGATGAATTAGTTGAAAATAAATTTTAAACAAGAAATGTCTGAAAAGTATTTTTTTGGGGGGTGGGGAGCGATGACAGAGTGGATGTCTTAGACTAGTTATAGTGCTGTACTCTGGCATGAATTGCTTTCGAAAACCCGGATGAATTAGTTGAAAATAAAGTTTTAACAAGAAATGTCTGAAAAGTATTTTTTTGGGGGATGGAGCGATGACAGATTGGATGTCTCAGACTAGTGATAGTGCTGTACTGTGGTACGAATTGCTTGAGAAAAACCCAAATGAATTAGTTGAAAATAAAGTTTTAACAAGAAATGTCTGAAAAGTATTTTTTTGGGTGATGGAGCGATGACAGATTGGATGTCTCAGACTAGTGATAGTGCTGTACTGTGGTACGAATTGCTTGTAAAAACCCAAATGAATTAGTTGAAAATAAAGTTTTAACAAGAAATGTCTGAAAAGTATTTTTTTGGGGGGGTGGGGGCGATGACAGAGTGGATGTCTTAGACTAGTTATAGTGCTGTACTCTGGCATGAATTGCTTTCGAAAACCCGGATGAATTAGTTGAAAATAAAGTTTTAACAAGAAATGTCTGAAAAGTATTTTTTGAGGGGATGGGGCGATGACAGAGTGGATGTCTTAGACTAGTGATAGTGCTGTACTGTGGTACGAATTGCTTGTGAAAAACCCAAATGAATTAGTTGAAAATAAAGTTATAACAAGAAATGTCTGAAAAGTATTTTTTTTGGGGGGGGGGGGGTGGGGGAGATGACAGAGTGGATGTCTTAGACTAGTTATAGTGCTGTACTCTGGCATGAATTGCTTTCGAAAACCCGGATGAATTAGTTGAAAATAAAGTTTTAACAAGAAATGTCTGAAAAGTATTTTTTTTGGGGGGTGGGGGCGATGACAGAGTGGATGTCTTAGACTAGTTATAGTGCTGTACTGTGGTACGAATTGCTTTTGAAAAACCCGGATTAATTATTTGAAAATAAATTTTTAACAAGAAATGTCTGAAAAGTATTTTTTGAGGGGATGGGGCGATGACAGAGTGGATGTCTTAGACTAGT